>NC_142599.1:17118664-17270780 GCF_965207765.1 Zootoca vivipara
ATGAGCATGACGTCAGGATGCCATATGTGTGATGTCGTCCCCCCTGTCCTCACAAGCCGGCACCTCTGGCCCTATTCCCCTACGAAAATTTCACTGCATGCCACTGTTGAGCTCCTTGGAGAACAGGTGGGATGTAATGCAAGAATAGACAAATAAATGTGATGGAAGCCATGCAATGATGACGCCAGACACATTTCTGTGGGGAGGGGATCTTACCATTTAGGGGCTGCCACTGAGAAAGTTGGCCAGCCCAGTTGGAGGGACAAATGAAGTGTAGGTTTTAATGAACTAGGGATTACTTGGAATAGACATGAGTAAGTAAAGGTAAAGGGACCCCTGACCATTAGGTCCAGTTGTGACCAACTCTGGGGTTGCGGCGCTCATCTCGCATTATTGGCCGAGGGAGCCGGCATACAGCTTCCAGGTCATGTGGCCAGCATGACAAAGCTGTTTCTGGCGAACCAGAGCAGCACACGGAAACACCATTTACCTTCCCGCTGTAGCGGTACCTATTTATCTACTTGCACTTTGACGTGCTTTCAAACTGCTAGGTTGGCAGGAGCTGGGACCAAGCAACGCGAGCTCACCCCGTCCTCACAGAGATTCGAACCGCTGACCTTCTGATCAGCAAGCCCTAGGCTCTGTGGTTTAACCCACAGCGCCACCTGCTTCCCAGGCATGAGTAATCAGATGCACAAATATAGTGTGGGGGACACTTGGCTTGACATCAGGGCCTATGGAAAGGATCTAGGGGTCTTAGCAGACCACAGGCTTAACATGAGTTAGCAGCAAAAAAATAAAAAGGGGGGGGGAGAGAGCTAATGCTATTCTAGGCTGCATCAACAGAGGTATAGTGCCCAGATCAAGGGAAGTCAAAGTCGTAGAACCACTCTGTTCTGCCTTGGTCAGATCCCATCTGGACAACTGTGTCCAAGCTTCTCCAGGTAGAGCTGGTAGAAACCCTTGCCTCAAACCCTGGAGAGCAGCCGGCTGCCAGTCATTGTAGACAATACTCAGCTAAATTGTCCCAACAGTCAGACGTGGTATGAAGTAGCTCCTCATTTAAATCATCCCTTTATTTAAAACCACAAGTTCTAGAATCTTAGCTCCCAGATTCAACCCCTGGCATCTCTAGGTAGGGCTGGAAGAGTCTCCTGCCTGAAACACTGGCAAGCTGCTGCTGCCACTCAGTGTAGACAGCACTGAGCTAGATGGACCACTGATTGAGCACATGGTAGCTTCCACTGCTTCCTTCCAGCTAGGCTTGACCACCTCTCCAAGCTGCACCTTTTAAGAAACCTTAGAAAGGGATCACTACGCAGACCAACTCTGTTTCAGGCACTTTGCAACAGGGGTGGAAAAAAATAGTTCTGGGTTCCCCTTTCTCCGGAAGACTGTTGCTGAGATTGGCAGTCTCCACTTTCAGGTTTTCCAGAAAAACAGAGCCCATTATTCATTGTCTGAAGCAGTTTCCTTCCTCAACAGCAGCAGCTGCAGCTGCTGCTTCTCTGCCAGGAGTGGGAACAAGACCCAGTTTACTTAGCGAGAGCCAAAATCGCTCCTAGACATTTCAAAAGGAGACAGACAGCAACTTGGCTGCTGCAAGGCGATGCCTGCCGAGAGCTTCATTCCGGCATGGATTGACCTATTCTCCTCCTCTCTTCCTTCTTTGCAATCGGCCAATGGGGCCACAAATGCTCACTGAGTTATCGGCATATCTCCCAGAATGCACTTGGGAGGAATATTTCGACTTGGGTTGCATTGATTAAGAACTAGTTCCTTTACTGAGGGTGGGAAAACTGGCTGGGTTGGGAAATCCCTAAAAAGATTGGACAAATATTCAGCCATATTCCCCCCCCCCAATAAATCCAGTTACATAAGCATCCAGTTAGTCTCACCCAGGTTCAAATAGCTCAGTGATTGGAATGGCATCACAAATTTTATTTATTTATTGCATTTATATCCCACCTTTTTCTCCAGGGAGTTCAAGGTGGTGTACGTGGTTCTCCTCCTCCTCATTTCAACCCCACAACAACCCTGTAAGGTAGGTCAGGCTGAGAGGCAGTCATGGCTGACTGGGGTTTTGAACACTGGTCTCCCGGGTCCTAGACTGATACACTAACTACACAATACTGCCTCATGGGCTGCTGGATAACTGTAGAAAGCTATTCAGATGGCTGAGAGTCTATTATTTGAAGTTATACAGTGGCATGACCTCATCTGAAGTAGCTTTGGAATATCTTCCAAATTCCTTATGTTCGGGATCTCCGTGGGCTGGGATCTATTTGCATGTAGAAGGTCCCAGGTTCAATCCAGGGAGGGCTGACAGGGGAGGTCCCCTGGCTGAAACCCTGCAGAGCCACTGTCAACCAGCATAGATCAGTTGTGTGGAACCCTGGGTTCTCCAGATGTTGGTGACCTACAGCTTGTATCAACCCTGATCATTGGCTACACCAGGCATCCCCAAACTGCGGCCCTCCAGATGTTTTGGCCTACAACTCCCATGATCCCTAGCTAACAGGACCAGTGGTCACGGAAGATGGGAATTGTAGTCCAAAACATCTGGAGGGCTGAAGTTTGGGGGTGCCTGGGCTACACTTACTTGGGCTGATAGGAGTTCGGCAACATCCAGAGGATCAAAACACACACACAAGTAGAGCCTACTGGGTCAGGGCAAAGAAGACCCATCTAGTCCAGCATCCTGTTCTCATGGTGGCCAACCAGATGCCGGTAGGAAACCCTCAAGTAGGACCCAAGCATAACAGCACTCTCCCCTCCTGTGGCTTCCAGCAACTGGTATTCAGAAGCATCACTGCCTCTGACAGTGGAGGTGGAACACAAGAGTTCATGGCTAGTAGCAATTGATAGCCTTCTCCTCCATGAATTTGTCTGAAGCAGGCATAGGCAACCTCAGCCCTCCAGAAGTTTTGGGACTACAATTACCATGATCCCTAGCTAATAGGGCCAGTGGTCAGGGATGATGGGAATTGTAGTCCCCAAAACATCTGGAGGGCCGAGGTTGCCTATGCCTGGTCTAAAGCTTCCCCATACCTGGTTTAGACAATCCCTATTGATCCATAGATGGATCAATGGTACCTTCATTTGTACCTTTGCAAGATACGATCCTTAAAAGTCTCCCCAGTTTGGACTTGCAAAAATCCGAAGGCTTCAGGCAGTGCACTCTGTCCTCATAAGAAGGAAGGCGAGTCCTGTTCTTACAGTGACCAACCTGATGACTGTGGGAAACCTATAATCAGGACCCAAGCAAAAGAGCTCTCCACCTGTGGCTTTTTGCAACTGGTATTCATCAGATCAATGGTCTACTCTATCCAGCTCTGTATTGTTTACTACTAGCAGTGGTTTTCTCGGATTTCAGATAAGGATCTCTGAGCCCTACCTGGAAATATCGACCGATGGGGAAAATTTATAACTTATCTTCAAGACCATTGTAAACAGTTAAAAACCATTAGTAGGATTGGAATATCACTTGTTCTTTGAATTCTGGACAAAACAGAGATGTAAAGGATTTGGATTACCATAAAAGATGCGGGAGGAAATTATTAATTATAAGACCCACAAAAGGGAGGATGGAAGTACAGGAGATTCCTTGGAATCTTGTTTTTATGTCTGATATACCTAGGTGGCGCTGTGGGTTAAACCACTGAGCCTAGGGCTTGCTGATCAGAAGGTCAACGGTTCGAATCCCTGTGACGGGGTGAGCTCCCGTTGCTTGGTCCCAGCTCCTGCCAACCTAACCGTTCGAAAGCACGTCAAAATGCAAGTAGATAAATAGGAACTGCTACAGCGGGAAGGTAAACGGCGTTTCCGTGTGCTGCTCTGGTTCACCAGAAGTGGCTTTGTCATGCTGGCCACATGACCCGGAAGCTGTACGCCGGCTCCCTCAGCCAATAATGCGAGATGAGCATGCAACCCCAGAGTCGGTCACGACTGGACCTAATGGTCAGGGGTCCCTTTACCTTTATATCTCTGTAAAATTTTAATTTGAAAAACAAATTTTTTTTTTAAAAAAAGGAAATACTGGCAGATGTTCTGCCATGAGAATGTAACATGAACCTGCTGGATCCAGCCAATGGCCCATCTAGTCTAGCTCAACAGCACTCTGCCCACCTGCAATTCCCATCAACTGGCATTCAGAAGCATTCCTGCCTCTGACAAACCTGGAGGCAGAGCCTAGTCATCCTGGCTAGCAGCCACCCTTGTTTCCGAGGCTTGCAAACACAGCTTCCCGCCGCCGTGGCTGGGCCAATTTCATTGCAAGCCAATGGCATGTCCTTGCTCAGCCTGGTAGTTAGGATTGATGGCTTCTTCTTCGCTCTCCGAGCAAACAACTCCATGCTGGTACCCATCCCGAGGCTCAACAGACCAACTGGGAGGTGATCCAGAGATGAGGAGGGCAAGGGGGCAGGTGTCCTCTCCTCCCCAACCTCCATCCATTCATCAAGAACCCCTCTAGGCAGCAGTGAAGCTGTACACCAGCAGCAAATGGGTCCAGAAGGGGATGAAGGGAGAGGTGGTGGTGTCGCACTCAGCCGGAGTATCTCGTTGCTCCATCCACAATGGCTGGCATGGACACCTTGCCAGCCTGGGGCCTGTGCCAGGCCGGCACGCTTGGCTACACCCCGCTTTCGGGACGGCGTTGGGCGCTTCCATGCAAAAGCAACATTTGGCCGGACATCCCACTAATTGCATTCCTTTGGCACCCCTCTTCACTCTTCCCTCGCTGCGGAGAGCCAAGTTGAATGCTAATGTGCGGGAGCATCGCTCGGGCAGCGTGACTCCCCCCACCACACCTGCCAGCTTCCGAACGCCTGTGCCCAGAGTATTAATTAAGCAATTAAGGCCAGAGAGGTGCCCATTAGATTGTGAGCCCTGGTTAAATGCTTCCTTTCAAGGTCACAGAATTCTAGTGTGGTGCCAGCCATTAGAGGCTGCCCAGTTTCACTCCAGGGGTCACATACCGAGAATGAGGATGCTGTTATCTTTAGTACTGGCATCCATCCCTTTTGGACTTTTGGCTAATGTGGAGGATGGGCCTGGATGTTTTCCATTTCCCTCTTCCTTTCTCTCTCTCTCTACCACCCCTCCCGTACTTTCTCCCCACTGCCACAAGGGCTTTCTCTCTGTACTCAGAAGAAAGGGCCTTTTGAGCAAAATAATAAAAAGCTCAAAGGAGAATAGTATCGATGAAGCCTTCCCAGGATCTCTTTTGTCACTGCCCTTTCAGGGGAAAAACGCCCTCCTTCCTTCCTCCCCCGCCCCTCCATACTGTGACTCAGCTTAGATGCTGATCAAAGCCCAGGTGAAAAAGCAGCCACCCTCCTCCTTGGTACCCCCAAATCACCACATATCCAGTTCATGGCTGAGCTTCAGCATTGCTGTTTCATAGGATCAGTTTTTCGTAGTTTCTTTCTTAAATTTGTTTTTTATTTCCTTATTAACTTAACAAACTGTGACCAACTATATATGCATACTTAGGGCTTGCCGATCAGAAGGTCGGCGGTTCGAATCCCCGCGACGGGGTGAGCTCCCGTTGCTCGGTCCCTACTCCTGCCAACCTAGCAGTTCAAAAGCACATCAAAGTGCAAGTAGATAAATAGGTACCGCTCCAAGCGGGAAGGTAAACGGCGTTTCCGTGTGCTGCTCTGGTTCGCCAGAAGTGGCTTTGCCATGCTGGCCACATGACCTGGAAGCTGTACGCCGGATCCCTTGGCCAATAATGTGAGATGAGCGGCGCAACTCCAGAGTTGGTCACGACTGGACCTAATGGTCAGGGGTCCCTTTACCTTTACCTTTATACATGCCACTAGGCTGGGGAAGGCTGCTCTAGGCCCTCACAAGTAGTGTACAAAGCTGATGGACTTTTGGTAGAGAAGATTCCAGGTTCAATCCCAGGTGGGTCTGGGAATGTCCCCTTTCTGCAAAACTCTGGAGAGATGCTGCCAGTCATTTTTCCTCTAGAGACTTCTCGCTCTCTCTGTTTCTGTTCATAAGGATTGTCTCCGGAGACTGCCAGTCAAAATAATGGACCATAACATCTGCCGTGCACGACATTCCCAGCATCTCCAGGTGTGTTGGGAGAGGGAGAATCTCCTGCCTGAAACACCAGAAAGTGCTGCCAGTCAGTGGAGGCCACACTCAGCTCAATGGACCAGTGGGCTGACTTGGCATAAGGTGGCTGCTTATATTGAGAAGGGCCATGGCTCGGTAGTAGGGCATCTGCACCGGTTCCAGCATCTCCAGCATCCCTAGGTTGGGCTAAGAGAGAAGCAGGCAACCTAGGGTTGCTGGGAGGCTGCCCTCCCTGTATCCTAAGAAGATCGTCATGTCAAGGGGGAGAGCAACTTAACCCCCTCAGTTGGCCTTTGTGCTTTTGTATAATGTCTATTAGATTGTGAGCTGAGGACTGCCTTAAAAGATAGATGATAGATAGATAGATAGATAGATAGATAGATAGATAGATAGATAGATAGATAGATGGATGGATGGATGGATAGATAGATAGATGATAGATAGATAGATAGATAGATAGATATCTCATTCTGAGCAGAGAGGCACAGGATGTGACTTGATCTACAAAGGGGGGACATGAAAGCTGCAGTATGGTAAAGGTAAAGGGACCCCTGACCATTAGGTCCAGTCGTGACCGACTCTGAGGTCGTGAAGCTCATCTCACTCTATAGGGAGCCGGTGTTTGTCTGCAAACAGCTTCCGGGTCATGTGGCCAGCATGACTAAGCCGCTTCTGGCGAACCAGAGCAGTGCACTGAAACACCGTTTACCTTCCCTCTGTAGCGGTACCTATTTATCTACTTGCACTTGACGTGCTTTCGAACTGCTAGGTTGGCAGCAGCTGGGACTGAACAATGGGAGCTCACCCCATCGCAGGGATTCGAACCGCCAACCTTTTGATCGGCAAGCCCTAGGCTCTGTGGTTTAGACCACAGTGCTACCCGCGTCCTTTGAGGACTGCCTTAGCTTACTGTTGTTGTTGTTGTTTAGTCGTTTAGTCGTTTCCGACTCTTTGTGACCCCATGGACCAGAGCACGCCAGGCACTACTGTCTTCCACTGCCTCCCGCAAACATGGTCAAACTCATGTTGGTAGCTTCGAGAACACTGTCCTACCATCTCATCCTGTGTTGTCCCCTTCTCCTTGTGCCCTCAATCTTTCCCAACATCAGGGTCTTTTCCAGGGAGTCTTCTCTTCTCATGAGGTGGCCAAAGTCTTGGAGCCTCAGCTTCTTGATCTGTCCTTCCAGTGAGCACTCAGGGCTGATTTCCTTCAGAATGGAGAGGTTTGATCTTCTTGCAGTCCATGGGACACTCAAGAGTCTCCTCCAGCGCCATAATTCAAAAGCATCAATTCTTCAGCGATCAGCCTTCTTTATGGTCCAGCTCTCACTTCCATACATCAGCTTACTAGTAAAGGTAAAGGGGCCCCTGACCATCAGGTCCAGTCATGTCCGACTTTGGGGTTGCGGCGCTCATCTCGCTCTATTGGCCGAGGGAGCCAGCGTTTGTCCGCAGACAGCTTCCGGGTCATGTGGTCAGCATGACAAAGCTGCTTCTGGCGAACCAGAGCAGCGCACGGAAACACCGTTTACCTTCCCTCTGTAGCGGTACCTATTTATCTACTTGCACTTTCATGTGCTTTCGAACTGCTAGGTGGGCAGGACCGAGCAACAGGAGCTCACCCCATTGCAGAGATTCGAACCGCCGACCTTCTGATCAGCAAGCCCTAGACTCTGTGGTTTAACCCATCAGCTTACTATATAATATCAATTGTAAGGGGAGGGGAGTTGCCACACTTCACTTTGTAAGGTTGGCAAGCAACATGAGCAGGGGCAGCAACCTGTCGTCTCCTAATACAGCAGTAGCTAACCTTGTACTTTTCAGATATTTTGGACTACAGCTCCCATCACCTATGATCATGGACCATGCTGGCTGGGGTGGAAGGGAGTTGCAATCCAAAACACCTGGCATTTATGCTCAGACTACCCCTGCTTTATAACAGGGACAGCACTTAGATCGTAGGTGCTCTGCAAGTAATGATGATAATTCATTTCACACTCCTCCCTAATGAGGTAGTTGAGACTTTATTTTCAGCATAGGCAGGGCTGGGGAGGAGATGCCTGCAGCTAAGCATCTGCATGCCCAGGCGTTGCATCCTGCTGCCCTGACTTTATGGAGCAGAAACAGACAGGACAAAATACTTTGGATCAAATGAGACAAACCATTGATATCCAGGCTGCCTGCTGGAAGCATTTCTTTTTGGGTCAACCCTGAAGTGAGGAGGTCCTGTGACTTACATCAAATAGGAACGGCTCTGCAGGATTGCCACCTTGAGAAGTTCTATGGCCTTAGCCCCTGCCTGGGCATCCAGACAGAAAAAGCTCCTCCTATATCCCTTAATGCAGGGGTCAGCAAACTTTTTCAGCAGGGGGCCAGTCCACTGTCCCTCAGACCTTGTGGGGGACCAGACTATATTTTGGAGGGGGAGGCAATGATTGAATTCCTGTTGTTGTTGTTGTTGTTTAGTCGTTTAGTCGTGTCCGACTCTTCGTGACCCCATGGACCATAGCACGCCAGGCACTCCTGTCTTCCACTGCCTCCCGCAGTTTGGTCAAACTCATGTTCGTAGCTTCGAGAACACTGTCCAACCATCTCGTCCTCTGTCGTCCCCTTCTCCTAGTGCCCTCCATCTTTCCCAACATCAAGGTCTTTTCCAAGGATTCTTCTCTTCTCATGAGGTGGCCAAGGTATTGGAGCCTCAGCTTCACGATCTGTCCGATCGAATTCCTATGCCCCACAAATAACCCAGAGGTGCATTTTAAATAAAAGGACACATTCCACTCATGTAAAAACACCAGGCAGGCCCCACAAATAACCCAGAGATGCATTTTAAATAAAAGGACACATTCTGCTCATGTAAAAATATGCTGATTCCCGGACCGTCCACGGGCCGGATTTAGAAGGCGATTGGGCTGCATCCGGCCCCCGGGCCTTAGTTTGGGGACCCCACCTTAATGGGATACCCCCTACCTTTTGAGGGGCAGGCAGAGGCTGCAACCTGCCCTCCAAGGAAAACCAAGGCTTACCCACTGCCTAAACCTCCAAAAGCTGTGATGATTGCTATGAGGACAGTGAGGAGAACTGTTTGGCTCCCTGCCAACCAGAAACCCTTGCAAGCAGCCACCCACTGTTGGGTTGCACCAGGGCTGGGCTAGGGGACACTGGTCTGCAGTGCACCACAGCTAAACGGACATACAGCAAGAATACGGGATCTCAGACCTGGAGTCAAATGTGGCCCTCCAGGATTCTCTATCTGGACTGCAGAAATTTTGCAAGGCCAGACCCTCTCTCCCTGCCCCCCCCCCTGGTCCTGCTTCACACCTTCCTTGAATGCTTTTTGCCTGGGTGGAATGCACCCTTGAACTCTCTTTCTGCCTTTTGCTTGTCTGGATGGAGGACAGAGACGAATGTGTGTGAGAGTATGTGTAGAAACTAGCTTATTATAGAAAGGTACAATTCACATTCTTTGCTCTGGCCACTTTGCCGCTGGCCCTCCCCACCACTGTGGCTATGTGCCCCCAACCCAAGGGGATATAGCCCTCAGGCAAAAAATGGTTCTCTGCCCCAATACACAGGATGCAAAATATTTAAGGCAAAGGTAAAGGACCCCTGGATGGTTAAGTCCTGTCAAAGGCTACTATGGAGTGTGGCGCTCATCTTGCTTTCAGGCCGAGGGAGCTGGCGTTTATCCACAGACAGCTTTCCGGGTCATGGGGCCAGCATGACTAGACTGCTTCTGGCACAACAGAATACCGTGATGGAAGCCAGAGCACACAGAAACGCCGTTTACCTTCCCGCTGCAGTGGTACCTATTTATCTACTTGCACTGGTATGCTTTTGAACTGCTCTGTTGGCTAGAACTGGGACGGAGCAATGGGAGCTCACTCCATTGCAGGGATTCAAATTGCCGACCTTCCAATCAGCAAGCCCAAGAGGCTCAGTGGTTTAGACCATAGCGCCGCCCCTTCCCTTTTGCAGAAGATGTATGTCTCCATGAGTCACTGGAGTCAGCTCCCAAACAAATCTAGGGCTCGTGGATCAAAGGATGGGGTTTTGAGGCAGCCTTGAATACCCTCACCTGTCTTTTAATACATTGAGCCTTGGTTTGGGTGTAAGAAATCTCACCCTCTGGTGTGGGGTAGTGGTGGGGAGAGGGTGTCGGAGCTTGGATTTCGACAAGATTTATTTTGGGAGTGCTTTGCAGCTTCAGTCATTTCCAGATTTAGAAGCTGAGGCAAGGACAAAGAAGGAGTTCAGCTCTACTTGAGAAATGGAGGGGTGTGTGTGTGTGGGGGGGGGAGGAATTGAAAACCTGGTAGGGATCAAGTCCCTTTCCCCCTCCTCCGGTGCAGGCTCATTAACAGGAAAAGCAAGGTGCCAGCTGGTTTCATGGATAGAAACCAAAGAAAAGAGGAAACCATCAGACAGGCTCCTTGGAAATGGGCAGGGAGCCCATCCAGGTGTTTGCATATCTGGAAGGAGAGGCACCCACCACCATTCCTGCCCCCCCCCCCAATGTCAGTCATCTCAAAGAAATCAGGTGCTCCTAGTTTTCACAATCAACTTGGAGCATGGGAATTCCTGGATGCTTTGAAACAAGAACATCTGGAAAGAACAAGGAACAGCATGAGAGAGATTTTTGCCATGGGGCAGAGGAAGGAATGAAAAGAGGCAAGTCTGAAACCCCTTTCAGCACCAGGCATTTCGGTTCAGAACATGAGAAGAGCCTAGTGGTAGCACCATAGCCAGGCACTGGAGGGACCTGTCAGGAGTGAACATGGACCACTGGGAAACGGCCCTACTAGAAAAGCTAAGCAATAAACAGAAACTAAGATAGGGACAAATAAAAGAGGATGACTTCACCCCAGTGTGGCTCCTCTTTACAGTCGTACCTCGGTTTAAGTACACTTCGGTTTGAGTACTTTCAGTTTAAGTACTCTGCGGACCCGTCTGGAACGGATTAATCCACTTTCCCTTACTTCCAATGGGAAAGTTCGCTTCAAGTTAAGTACGCTTCAGGTTAAGTATGGACTTTTGGAACCAATTACAGTCATACCTCGGGTTAAGTACGCTTCAGGTCGAGTACTCCGCGGACCCGTCTCGAACAGATTAATCCACTTTCCATTACTTTCAAAGGGAAAGTTCGCTTCAGGTTAAGTACGCTTCAGGTTAAGTATGGACTTTCGGAACCAATTACAGTCATACCTCGGGTTAAGTACGCTTCAGGTTGAGTACTCCGCGGACCCGTCTGGAACAGATTAATCCATTTTCCATTTCTTTCAGTGGAAAAGTTCACTTCAGGTTAAGTATGCTTCAGGTTAAGTACAGACTTCCAGAACCATTTGTGTACTTAAACTGAGGTACCACTGTATTATACATACAGCCCCTATTATACATACAGCCCCACAAGACAACAACGAGAACCCACCAATGGCATAGGAATCAATATGGCTATCTTGACCCAACAACCCCTCACACACGTAAACAATGCAGTCAACTGAAGGCAGCCACCCATGCCCTGGGCCCCCTCAACCTCTCTCACTGCCAATGAAAGCTAATAAATGAATTAGAAAAAGAACTGACCCACATGACCCTGAGACAAAAACCTTGCACATACACTATGAAAGAATGAAAAGAATGAAAGTTTAATACCTGCCCTCCACTCTCTTCTTCCCAACCCTATACCATATACAACCTTAAAGTCTTACATTGAATATAACTGATCTGTAGAAAGGACTTTATGATCTGAAAATAGAGACAATGCATGTATTTTTGTAACCCAAGACAACCTTCAATAAAAACCATTTTAAAAAGAAGAAGAGGCCAGTGGTTGGATCAAGCCAAAAGCCGATCTTGTCCAGCCTCCTGTTCTCCTGATGGCCAATCAGATGCCACAACAGGAGGCCCACAAACAGGGCTTGAGTGCAGTAGCATCACTCTCCCTGCTTGTGATTCCCAGCAACAGGAATTCAGAGGCACACCACCTCAGACTACAGGTGAGAACATAATAACACAATGTCAGGGACTGGACTGAGGAGGAATGGTGGGGACCGCCCCCCCTTTCCTGAACCCCCTCGAGAAGAGGAGGACAGTATAGATTTACAAAAGTAGTTTGCAGAAGGTCATAGTTCAGAAGCTGCAGAGGGCAGAAGCTGGGAAATATTGGGAGAGCAGCAGCAGGAAGAAGAAGCATCAGGGGAGAGACAGCTGACAGACTCAGTGTCTTTGGAAAGCATTCCTGAGCCCCTCTCTCCCAAGACCTGGCATGCATTGAGAGTAGTAGAACAGAAAGCTGAGAGGCAGAAAACACAGATCAGCCGATGCAGGGATGACGTATAATAGGAGAGAAGGAGGGGGTGGGACTTTACATGGAGCAACGCCATTTATCTACGTTCTCTCTCTGTGAATATTGAATAAAAGACTTGGTAAGAATTCTTCTTGTTTGTCTGCTCCTTGGCTGCCACCGTGGGAGGGATCAGATTCCCCGAAGCCTGATGCACAATAGGAGAACAGCAGCACCATAAGAACACAATAGGAGCCTGCTGCACCAGGCCAAAGGGAGACCCTCTAGTCCAGCATCCTGTTCTCACAGTGGCCAACCAGATGCCCACTTCCTGTGGGAAACATGCAAGCGGGATTCGAGCACAAGAGCCCTCTCCCCTCCTGTGGTTTTCAGCAACTGGTACTCAAGGGCAATGCTGCCTCCAACTGTGGAGGCAGAGAGTGACCATCATGGCTATGAGCTGTCTATAGTCCTTTCCTCCATGCATTTGTCTGATCCTCTTTTAAAGCCATCTAGATTGGTGACTTTCAGAGGGGCAAAAACATTTAAGGAAAAAAAGAAAGTCAAGTAAGGTTCAACATACCCTCCAACCTCTCTCCAGTGAAAATAGGGACATCCTAAGGAAAGGCAGGTGGGATGTGGGTGGCGCTGTGGGTTAAACCACAGAGCCTAGGGCTTGCCAATCAGAAGGTTGGTGGTTCGAATCCCCATGATGGGGTGAGCTCCTGTTGCTCAGTCCCAGCTCCTGCCAACCTAGCAGTTTGAAAGCATGTCAAAGTGCAAGTAGATAAATAGGTACCGCTTCAGCAGGAAAGTAAATGGTGTTTCTGTGCGCTGCTCTGGTTCGCCACATGACCTGGCCACATGAACTGGAAGCTGTACGCCGGCTCCCTCGGCCAATAACGCGAGATAAGCACCACAACCCCAGAGTCGGTTACGACTGGACCTAATGGTCAGGGGTCCCTTTACCTTTACCTTTAAGGAAAAGCAGGACACTCCGGGATCATGTTAGAAACTGGAATGGCTTCTGTAAATCCAGGACTGTCCCTGGAAAATAGGGACACTTTCAGGGTCTGGGAATGGAGGGCCGGTGGGGGGTATGGCCTGGGGAAAATCAGAAGGGCCAGATCGAGAGGCCTCGGGGCTTCATTTGGCCCCTGGGCTGGAGGTTCCTCACCATTGCTTGAAGAGAACATGGCTAGCTTGATTATGCCTCTGCATTTGTAGAAGGCTTGATTTAACAACGGCACTGCTGAACATTTTTCTAAAAACCTTATTTGTGTTCAGGCTCCCTGTGGCCGCTGCCACATTTAAACTGAATTGGCTGCTGACCAGGCCCTGTCTGCCATCAGGCCAGGAACCTCTTGGCTTTATGCTGGGATTGGCTGGCAATCCATTTTAAACGGGACGCCAGTCTCAATCAGCTTTGCACAGCTACATTTTCTCTCTGATGCCCGCTTTTAAACTGGGCCTTGTTATGGCCCCCGTGGCCCAAATGGGATTTGCAACCTCAAGCGCTGCGCTTTGTTGATAATAAGCAAACACTCTTTCCGAGGGTAAACTCAGCTCTTAAGCTACTCAAGCGATCCCTGGATAGGAAGCAGAATGGAAGAGCCTGTGTCAGGCCTAGTCAGTTCGGTAATAGAGAATCCGAATGGACGTCCAGGGAGTGATGTGGATGCTAAGTGGGCCTCATTTAGTCTCCAAGAGGTCACCATTGCTTGCCCTTCATTACACAGCACTTGTTAACAGGAAGGGATTCCAGTCTTTTATGAATGAGGGGGAGATAGCGATCCTATTTATGCCTCCCTTGGCACCAGGGCTGACTTGATGAAGGTTCCTCCTTAAGGAGGAGAGGATTTAAATGACAGGGAGGTGGATTTGACGGCAATTCCCAGATCGCATCGGATGCCCTTCCAGAGCTTCAGAGGGGATCCTTGGGTACTTGCTTCTGATGTAGCCACCCCACCCGGATTGATAAATGTTTGTGTCCCTCTCTGATAATGCTAGAGCTCGTGGTCATCCAATGGCACTGGATGTTGGAAGATTTGGGCAAGATAAAAGGAAGTATGCAGCACATAGTTAAACTATGGAACTCCCTCCCACAGGAGGCAGAGATAGCCACCCACGCAGATGGTTTTCAAATAAGGAATAGACAAATTCATGGAAGAGAGGGCTATTGATGGTTACTAGCCAGAGTGGCTATGCTCTGCCTCCATGGTCAAAGACAGTAATGCTTCTGAATACCAGTTGCTGGAAACTGCAGGAGGGAAGAGGGGTCCTCGGCTTGGGTCCCGCTTGAAGGTCTGAGTGATCTGGGTGGTCACTGTGAGAGCAGGAAGCTGGGTTAGATGGGCCATTGGCCTGATGGAGCAGGCTCTTCTCTCTTTTGCTCTTATGGTACTAACCCCCCACAACCCCTGCCTTTTCTCTTTTTAAAGTAAATCATTTGTTTTCAAACTTTTTATTGATTTTGTTCCATACTGCTTTGAGCTGCTTCAGGGACCCCATAAAAGCCTTCCCCATGCAGCATAAATGGAGACAGCAAAAACGACAGAGTTATTCAGAAATATTTCACAAAGTGCCCAGGACTTTCCTTAGGGGCAGCTGGAAGCTAGAAGGGGGTCACTAGGTATTTCCAAGTCATGTATCACCACACTATAGCTTGAACCTGTGGTTGTCCAGATGTTGGTGGACTCCAGCCTAGTCATTGGACTCCGGCCAATGATCAGAGGAGTTGTAGTACAGGAACATCTGGAGGGCCACAGGTTTCCCACTCCAGACTCATGGTTTCAGGAAATCAGATCAGCACCTTGGAGAGCTCCCCATTCATTCAGGTTCCTTCTTAGACAACACAGGGAAGATGTTGCTGTAGTAGAGAGCTGGAGACCATCTGATCAGGTAAGACCTGTTGTGCTGTAGGCTCTGCCCTCTGGAAAGAGCTGTCTGTGGTGCTTAAATAAGCCTTGAATTTATAACCTCTGCAGCTTTGGGCTCATTAGCCAAGGAGGGTCGAGTGGAGTATGTCTTGAACTCAGTACAGTAGCTGCCTTCCCTTCTGAGCAACATTCCAGGGGCCACATGCCATCATTGGAAAAGAGTGGGTAGAGCGGTGTTTCCCAAAGTGAGCAATACCACCCCCTGGGAGGCGCTGGAATGATCCAGGAGGGCAGTGGTGCTATTGAGGGGCATTGAATAAAAATAATGGGGCAGTAGAAGCATAAAGAAAGAGGAGAGAAAAATTTGAAAAACCATTCATACATGTTTCATCTGTTGTGTAATGATGCTTACCAGCAGGTCAGGTGCCGTTGCAGGACAGTGACAATATCTTCCCGGGATCTGGCAGTCATGCTAGAGGCGAGGTTGTTTTCCCATCCCTGGGCAAACCCTGTGTGCAAGGTGAATGTGACTATGGTTTACTTCAATAATTAATTTTACAATTTCAAGCTTCAAGGTGTCATTTTACAACCACATTTTCTTTACCATGTTGTAGGACGTACAGTAGGTAGAAATATAGGTACATAAAAGAATGCAAATTTGTCACTGCATCTTTTGGTTTTTTCGCTTAAAGAGGGTAGATTTCCTGGGTGTGTGTGTGTGTGTGTGTGCTGAGTGCCCCCCACAAAAGGGAGGGGTAGGCCAAATAAGTTTGGTGTCAGGCGGCAGAGAAACCAACCCCCACGTCAGGTTGCCACGAACAGATATAACAAGGAAAAGTCCTTACCATATGCTTTTTATTTAATATTCACAGAGAGAGGCTTGGGAATGCAGCCTCTTGCAAGAATGGCGTTGTCCTGAGTGACTCTCTGCCCCCCCTTTCTTCCACTTCTTCATTGTCCCCTTGCCCCCTATGGGTGGGGCTGAGGGCCCTTTGCTTCTGTGCCCTTTGCTTTACTACTTTCAAGGCTCACCAAGTTCTGGGAGAGGGGGAGTGTCTGGAATGCTTTCTAAAGACACTGTGTCCATCAGATGTCCCCCCCCTCTGGTGCTTCTTCCTCCTCTCCCATTCTTTCCCAACTTTCCCTCTCAACTGCCTCTGAGCTGTGAACTCCCTTAAACCCCTGTTGTAATTCTGAACTGTTTTCTTCTTCTCTGGAAGGGTCAGGCTGGGGAGGCGGTCTCCACCATTCCTCCTCTGTCCAGTCCCTGACATTTGGAAACCTCTGGGGTAGAGTATTGGATATAGATTTTACTTCTGTACAATTTAACACTCACAAACCCCTCTCTCTCCTCCAACCAGGCAAGCACTTTCCAGCCAGGACTAAACACTCAAGGAGAGGGTGAAGGGGAGGGACGGCTGGTCGATGAGAAGGGATAGCCTGGGAAGCTTCTCAAGGGCCCTCAGGCCTCTGAATCTTCACTCCTGTTTTAGCATCAATAATGGGAGATGGCTCCATTTTATGTCTCTGAAAATCCACTGAAATGATTGCTCTGTGCATGTATTCCCTGAATACCTATGTAGGTTTTGGAACCCCTTAAGCACAGTTGGCCTCTTTCTCAGCAGATAACTTTCAGGTTGTCACAGAATTGCCTCTCCCTCCTTCCTTCCCCACCCAGAGCAGATTTTTCCACCTCGCTGCTGGCTTTTGTGTCTTGGGGACTTATTTATTCCCGGGCACAGCTCCTGGCTGATCTCATCCTATAAACACGAAACTCTATTAAAGCAAAGCCCCACACTTTTATTCTTTGCTGCTAGCAAAGACCAGATGAGGATTTGGGAGATTCTCACCTTGCCAAATGAGGTGTGCAGGAGCCCAGCTTCGAAGGCACTCTGGAGCAAATGAGATATTTTCCTTTCTTCCTCTTTATTGCCATGTCCTTCTGAGAATTGCCTTGGCACCAGTGGTGGCCTGCAAATGCAATCTGTGTCCTGAGTCTTATGCTCCCAACAGGGGGAAGCCAAGAGTCGAGGAGGGGATGAATAGAAGAGGCCTAGCAGGAATCTGGCTCCATTTCCCCGGTGGGCAGATTCTCATTTCTTTAGGAAGGAGCCCCCAACAAACTGGTGGAGAGATTCAGCTTAGGCGAAGGGAAAGGAAAGGAAAGCAGAGAGTTTCAGAAATGAGTGTGCAGATTCAGGAAATGTAGTCCTCCTGGGCGCCGTGGTGGAAGAGCAAAGGAAAAAAAAGAGAGAGAAGTGCTAGGAAATGAGGAAATAAATGACACAGTCCTTGCAGAAAGGCTGACTCAGAGGAGCTAGCAGGGGATCCAGCAGCAGGGAAATCTATATTAACGCTGAGGTTGGAGGGAGCGGCAAAGAGACAAAAAAAAAAAGATGAAAGGGGAATGGATTCATTTGTGAGCCACTTGTTAACAGCTTCAGCTGATGCCCCTGGGAAATATGAAAAGAATACGATAAGCCAGGAGAC
This sequence comes from Zootoca vivipara, assembly GCF_965207765.1. Classification (NCBI taxonomy): domain Eukaryota; kingdom Metazoa; phylum Chordata; class Lepidosauria; order Squamata; family Lacertidae; genus Zootoca; species Zootoca vivipara. The sequence goes on from NC_142599.1 coordinate 17,136,407, forward strand.
GGTTCTGCTTTCTCTCCATCTTATATTTTGAGCTCATTTTTCCCCTTGCAGGGTCATCAAGCGAAGGTCAGCTGGCTTTGATTCTAAGTCCACATTGTCTCGCTGGGCTTTTTCTTTCTTCTTTTTTTCCCCTTCCAGGTCCAAAATGTGAAAATAAAATAAAATATAAAGTTCATTATTTCATCAGCTTGTCGGCCTCCCTTTCAAGTTCTCTGAGCAAAGCCACAAAAGGCTTCTCTCCCTCCCTTCCTTCCTCCCTCTCTCCTGCTCCTGGTTAGGTTCCCCTAAACTGTGCAAATTGCCTGCGATGTAAAATTTTAAATGCAGCACTTTGGTTTTAAGCCTGGCTCCTGGTTCTGTCTGTCTGTCTGTCTGTTATTTCAAGGTTTGTTTATAGATCAGTTTCATACAATATAGTGACCACTTAATATTTTTTTAAAAAAACAAAAACACCAAAACTCTCAAAGCAGATCGTAAAAAGGACAATAAGATTATCTGTGAACACTGTTAAAAACAGCTATTTTAAAAAATTAAAAAATCATTTAAATCAGTGATAAACTAAAAACAGATTAAAACACATGTCAGAATTCTACATATCAGGGTAGGCTTGTCTAAGCAAACATGTTTTTATCAGGTGCCAAGAAGAGCGCAGTGAAGATACCTGCCAGATATCAAGAGGCAGGGAGTTCCCTAGTGTAGGTGCTACCACACGAAACAACTGATTTCTTACAAATGTGGAATGAGTACTGTGTGGCAAATTTAACAGTGTGAGTTCCTCAGATCAAAGTGGTCAAGTGAATGCATATGGGGTAAGACAATTTGGCAGGTTGAGGAAGTTCAGGTCCAGGAGCCAATTGTGCCTGTCCACACTTCTCCATGTCTCAGGATTCTTCCCAGGACACCCCCTTTTTAGCCACACCCTATTCTCCTGAGGTCACATCCTTTACTGGCCTTGCTAAATATGCTCCTTCAATGATTTTGCCCAGCTGAGATGCGTCCTTGAATCACTTGTTGTCAGGCTCTGGGGAATCGGATCCCTCCCCCGGTGGCAGTAAATGAGCAGTTCAAATGAAAGGAGCGCTCTTACCAGATAAGTTCTTTAATAATCACAGCGACAGACAAAAGAATGCATGCCTCTCTAAAAAATGGTGTTGCTCCCAGTTAAGGTTCACCCCTCCGTCCCCATTAATCTATGTCACTCCTACGTTGGGTAATCTGAGCTTGTTGCTTCTGCACTTTCTGTTCTATCACTTTCAAAGCCTGTCTAGTCCTTGGCGAAGGGGCATCAGGAATGCTGTCCAAGGACACTGAATCTGCCAGCTGACTTCTCTCCTGGTGTTTCCTCTTCTAGCTGTTCCCCACCCAGTATTTCCCAGCTTTCCCTCTCTGGACTTTGTCCCTCTGCAAACCACTGTTCTAAATCAATACTGTCCTCCTGCCCTTGGGAAGGTTCAGAAAAAAGGGATGGGGCAGCTCCCACCATTCCTCCACAGTCCAGTCCCTGACACTTGTAATGCTTCATGTTTGCATGGACAGAGCACAGAGTGCTTTGTGTGTGTATGTGTGCCAAAACTAGTCTACCAGATAAAGGTGAAATTTACAATGCCCCACCCAATTTTGGCCCTGCCCACCACTGGCATAGGGCCTCCCAGAAGGTGGCCAAGAAGGGAGGGTGGTCCTCACTGTGAAAAAGTTTCCACATTGCTGGAGTATAACTCCTGGGAGTTGCAAATGTGGCTCCTGGAAGGGAATGTTGCCCTCAGATTGAAAATGGGTCTCTCATTGCTTGATCTATCTATCTATCTATCTATCTATCTATCTATCTATCTATCTATCTATCACCTACCTACCTACCTACCTACCTACCTACCTACCTATCTCAAATACGGTAAAAGGAGCCTACCTGCTGGATCAGGGGCGCAGGTAGCGCTGTGGGTTAAACCACAGAGCCTAGGACTTGTTGATCAGAAGGTCGGCGGTTCGAATCCCTGCGACGGGGTGAGCTTCCGTTGCTCGGTCCCAACTCCTGCCAACCTAGCAGTTTGAAAGCACATCAAAGTGCAAGTAGATAAATAGGTACCACTCTAGCAGGAAGGTAAACATTGTTTCTGTGCGCTGCTCTGGTTCGCCAGAAGCGGCTTTGTCATGCTGGCCACATGACCTGGAAGCTGTACGCCGGCTCCCTCGGCCAATAACACGAGATGAGTGCCGCAACCCCAGAGTCGGTCACGACTGGACCTGGACCACATGACCTGGAAGCTGTACGCCGGCTCCCTCGGCTAATAACACGAGATGAGTGCCGCAACCCCAGAGTCGGTCACGACTGGACCTAATGGTCAGGGGTCCCTTTACCTTTACCTGCTGGATCAGACAAATGATCCATCTCACCCAACACTCTTTTCTCATGCTGGCCAGCCAGATGTCCCTATGGGAAGCCTACCAGTGGGACCTGAGCCCAAGAGCACTCTTCCTTAGTACCATTTCCAGCAACTGGTATTCAGAAGCATTAAGAAGCTAAGGAGAGCCTGCTGGATCAGGCTAATGGCCCATCCAGCCCAGCACCCTCTGTTCTCACAGGGACCAACCAGATGCCTGTGGGAAACCTTCAAGCAGAACCCAAGCCCAGGAGCCCTCTCCCCTCCTGCAGTTTCCAGCAACCGGTATTCAGAAGCATCGCTGCCTCTGACAGTGGAGGTGGAACAAAGCCCTAGCAGCCAGTAGCCACTGATAGCCTTAACCCTCCAGGAATTTCTCCACTCCTGTTTCGAAGTCCTCCAAGCTAGTGGACAACACTACATCCTGCGGATGCAAGTTCCACGGGTTAACTCTGTGCTGTGCCTCTCTGTCTAATGGTAGCTCTCCTTCTGAGCCATGCATTAGCTAAGCTTATGCTTCCATTGGGGGCCTCCTGTGCTCTCCAGAGTTGCTCGGCATTGTGAGAAGAGGGAGAGGAAGCTCTTTGTTCATCTCTGGTCTCCTCCTCTGACCCCGCTAACCCTGCCCTGTTAGCCGCTTCCTTCTGGGTCAGGCAAATCCCCAAAGTGCAGTTGTGGAGGAGCAGGGGGCTCCCATCAGGAAGCCCGTTTCAATTAATATTAGTTCAATTAGCCTCCAACACAAAGGTTATTTCCTGCAATTTTATGGCTTTTGAATGGTATTTGGGCGGGCATAATTCACTCCTGGCTCAGTTAACTACTGGAAATAAAACTGGCATCTGGGGTAATATATTCATTACGCCTCTCCCCTGGAAAGTGCCATTAAAAAAAGTCTCTCCCTGGCACTGTTCTAACAAGTACAGATGACTTGTCACGCTCTTTCCTGGCAAAGAGGAGCCGAGCCGAGATGCCTGCTTGGGATTCTGGCCAGCAGTGGAAGAACCAGCAGGCTGCCAGAGCATCATTCTCAGAACTGGGGTATTGCTCTCAGCTGGGCATGAGGTTCACATTGGGGAAGGAGAGACTCGGGTTTGAATCCCCAGAGTGCAGCAAAGTCTCCCACCTGGTGTCAATAGTCAGGGAGTTCCATTGTGTGGGTGCTACCGCTCTAAAATGCCACTTTCTTACAACTGCAGGAGTAATAGGTGGCACCTGTAAGAGTGCCACTTCCACCAATCAAAGTGATTGAGTGGGTAAGGCAATTTCATAGGCAAACTGCTTCCAAATTATTAAGGGTTGTGTGAGGGTGAAAGAGGAGAGCGCAAAATATGGTCTGAAGCTCAACATCAAAAAAACCAAGATCATGGCCACTGGTCCCGTCACCTCCTGGCAAATAGAAGGGGAAGAAATGGAGGCAGTGAGAGATTTTACTTTCCTGGGCTCCATGACCACTGCAGATGGTGACAGCAGCCCCGAAATTAAAAGACGCTTGCTTCTTGGAGAAAAGTGATGACAAACCTAGACAGCATCTTAAAATGTAGAGACATCACTTTGCTAACAAAGATCCGTATAGTTAAATCTATGGTTTTCCCAGGAGTGATGTATGGAAGTGAGAGCTGGACCATAAAGAAGGCTGATCGCTGAAGAATTGATGCTTTTGAATTACGGTGCTGGAGGAGACTCTTGAGAGTCCTATGGACTGCAAGAAGATCAAACCTACCCATTCTGAAGGAAGCCAGCCCTGAGTGCTCACTGGAAGGACAGATCCTGAAGCTGAGGCTCCAAGACTTTGGTCACCTCATGAGAAGAGAAGACTCCCTGGAAAAGACCCTGATGTTGGGAAAGATTGAGGGCAGAAGGAGAAGGGGACAACAGAGGATGAGATGGTTGGACAGTGTTCTTGAAGCTAACAACATGAGTTTGACCATGTTTGCGGGAGGCAGTGGAAGACAGGAGCGCCTGGCGTGCTCTGGTCCATGGGGTCATGAAGAGTTGGACATGACCAAACGACTAAACAACAACAACACTAAGAGTAACAGCTTGAACTTGTCCTGGTAGCAAATCAGCGAGTATTCTTTTTTTTTTAAATACATTTTATTCCAATTTTCCGAATTCAACAAATTAACAAAACCAATCTTTTATACAAAATCTTATATTCACATCTTTTACCTTGCTCCGCCGAGCTATGACTTCCCCCCCTCCCTTCATGCGGGTTTCTTGTTAATTCCTTTTTTTGCAGTTCCTTTTTTAACATATTGGTCAATTCGTAAGGTTTATTTTAATCCTGCGAGAGTTTTTAATGATCTACAGTTTTTCTCCATATAGTCCACATATTTACTCCAGTCCTTTTGAAACCTTGTCTCCCCCTGGTCACGAATCTTGCATGTCAATCTAGCAAGTTCAGCATAGTCCATCATTTTTATCTGCCACTCCACAATTGTAGGTAATTCCTGTAATTTCCATTTTTGGGCTAACAAAGTCCTAGCCGCGGTTGTTGCATACATAAACAGTGTTTGATCTTCTTTTCTAATCTCTCCTCCTATTATTCCTAACAAAAATGCTTCTGGTTTTTTTGGAAAGGTATATCTAAACATCTTTTTCAATTCATTATATAAACTTTCCCAAAATCTTTTAACTTTTTCGCATGTCCACCACATATGATAAAATTCACCATCTTTCTCTTTACATTTCCAGCAACTTTTATCACTCATTCTATACATTTTAGCTAACTTAACTGGAGTTAAATACCATCTGTACATCATCTTATATACATTTTCTTTCAAGGCAGTACATGCTGTAAATCTTAAAGTTTGATTCCAAAGTTTCAACCACGCATCATATTCAATATTATGCCCCAAATCTTTTGCCCATTTAATCATCACTTCTTTTGTCAACTCATCTTTTGTATACCACTCCAACAACAGATCATACATCTTTGCCAAAAGCTTTGTTTTGCCTTCTAGCACTTCTATTTGAAATTTGGATCTTTTATCCTCAAAACCTATTTTTCTATCTTCTTTAAGCACATCATTTATTTGATGGTATTCTATCCATCCTGTTAACACTCCTTTAATGTCCTCAAAAGGTTTTAAACTCCATCCTTTTTCAGTTTTCGTCAAGATTTCCTCATACGTGGCCCGCCTCTTTTCCATATTTACTTTCTTAACTGTTAATACCTCTGCTGGTGAAACCCACCAGGGTGTTTTAGTCTCTAACAGCCTTTTATTTCTTTCCCACACCTCGTACAGAGATCTTCTTATCACATGATTCGTAAACCCGGTATGTGATTTCTTTTTGTCATAACATAAATATGCATGCCATCCAAATCTATTGTTAAAACCTTCCAAATCTAACAAGTCCGTATTCTCTAGAGTTATCCATTCTTTTATCCAACAGATACAGGACGCTTCATAATAAAGTCTCAAGTCTGGCAGGGCGAATCCACCTCTTTCTTTCTTATCTACCAAAATCTTATGTTTTATTCTAGGTTTTCTCCCCTGCCAGACAAATCTTGATAAAATCTTTTGCCACTCTTGGAATTGCCTCGTACCTTTAACCACAGGTATAGTTTGAAATAGGAATAACATCTTAGGTAATACATTCATCTTTATTGTTGCAATTCTTCCTAAGAATGACATTTTCATATTAGTCCATCTTTCCAGGTCTTTCTTTATTTCCTTCCATACTTGTTCGTAATTATCACTGTAAAGATTAATATTCTTTGCTGTCATCCATATTCCCAAATATTTTACCTTTTTAGCCACGTCGAGTCCATGTTTTAACTGTAATTCCTGTTTTTCTTCTTTCGTCATATTCATTGCCATAACCTTGGTTTTTTGTCTATTTAATTTGAATCCTGCCAATTGACCAAATTTCTCCATTACTTCTATAGCTTCTGCAACACTTTCCTTTGGATTTTCCAATGTTAAAACTAAATCATCTGCGAAGGCTTTCACTTTAAATTGCTTTGCACCTACCTTAATACCTCTAATTGTAGATAGGTCTCTTAATCTGATCAATAATATTTCCAGGACCATGATGAACAATAACGGTGATAAAGGGCAACCCTGTCTAGTTCCTTTTGTGATTTCAAAATATTCTGTTAGGGTGTTATTAATTATCAATCTTGCCTTTTGCTCTGCAAATCAGCGAGTATTCAGCAAAGGTGTTATACTGTCACTCCTGTCAGCAATCATGTATATGATGCTGGGGCTGATGGGAATCATAGCAGGCTCTCCAAGTGTCCCCATTTTCCAGGGGCAGTCCAGGATTTATAGTAGCCGTCCCAGTTTTTGATTTGATCTCAGAATGTCCTGCTTTTCCTTAGTACAACCCTATTTTCATTGGAGAAATGTTGGAGGGTATGTTATAGTCCAAAACATCTGGAGGGCATCAGCTTGGCAAATGGTTGCCTGGAATTTGTGATGGCTCAGATGTGGGCTAACAAGCTTGGCAGCATCCAACAAAATAATTACATGATCAGAAGGGCTTCCATTGACCCAACTGGACTTCCCACCTTCTCTTTCCCTTACATGCTGTGCTGAGATCCACAATTTCTATCACGCTCTGCTTCAGCACAGCCACATGGATTCTCATACCTGCTGCATGAATTGGTCCAGTCCATCCCATCACCTCATTTTGTCAGATTGATCAAGCAGTCCACAGTGACAAGATCTTCCCCCCCCCCCTCAATTTGCTTTACATTGTGCTTTTGTGTGCGCACACACACACACATTTTTGGGTTGGCAGCTGCGCCTTAACACCAATCCAAAGACAGCAGCGTCTTTGTTTCTCCTTTGGGTGTGGTGCAAAACTTTGGTCTGATTCTCTCCTGGTTATTGATTGCCAAGCCCCAAAACTTAAATTTACTGCCATCTCATGGAATGGACACAGAGTTTCTGTGCTTATAAATTAGCTTGATCGATTCGGTTAATGGCTCAAGTCTTTATATCAAAGTGGCATTTTGTAAATGTAAGGGGAAAATAGCTGGGCTTTCATGGAGGCCAGAGCTAACATCTCTGCAGGATCCACTGGGAATCCACAAATTTGGAATCTGCCTTATACTGTGCCAGGTCATCTAACTCAGTGTTCACTACTCTGATTGGCAGCAGGATTTCAGGCAGGGAGTCTCTCTCAGCCCTACCCAGATATGCCAAGCATCAAACTGCATGTGGAGTGGGGACTCTCCAGGATATGGGTTGAATGCTGACATTCTTTGGAGGGAGAATCATAGAATTCTATAGTTTGAAGGGATCCCAAGGGTCATCTAATCCAATCCCCTGCAATGCAGGAATATGCAGGTGGGTCATATGGGGATTGAACCTACAACCTTGGCATTTTCAGCACCATGCTCTAACCAGCGGAGCCAGATGAACCGAATAGTCTGACTCAGCAAAAGGCACCTATCTGTGAGTCAGTTCAGTTAATAGGAGGAACACCACAATTTACACATGGACTTCGCTGCTTCTGCAATGGCCATCTGGTTGAGATGACTTTCCAAGCAGGTTAGACCAATGCACGGCGGAGGAGGGCAGAAATGACAGCTATGAGCACCGACTCAATTGATAAATGGCACTTCCTGTCTTCAGAGGCAGGATATCAAATGCTGGAGGCAGATGACAAAAGAAGGTTGTGGCCATTATGCTACCCTTGTGGGCATCTCAGTGGCATCTAAAAACAGCTTCTTAAAATGCTTCCCTCCACCCACCTACTGGCATCACAATCATACCTGAAGAAAGCTTCCCACGGGAGGCAATGTGAAGCTTTTTGGCAAGCCTAAGCATCAGAACATAAGAGAAGAGCCTGATGGATCAGGCTCATGGTCCATGTAGTTGGAGGCAGCAATGCTTCTGAATACCAGTTGCTGGAAAGCTCAAGAGGGAAGCGTGCTCTTGTGCTTGGGTCCTGCTTGTAGGGCTTCCCATTTGGGGCATCTGATTGGCCACTGTGAGAACAGGATGCTGGACTAGAGGGGCCGCAGACCTGATCCAGCCAGGCTCTTCTGATGCTCTTACGATGCTGACACAATTCCCAAAGAGCTGGAAGCTTCCTTTTTAGAGGTAAATAAATAAAACCACCAGAAGGGGACCCAGGTGGCGCTGTGGGTTAAATCACTGAGCCTAGGGCTTGCTGATCAGAAGGTCAGCGGTTCGAATCCCTGTGATGGGGTGAGCTCCCGTTGCTCGGTCCCAGCTCCTGCCAACCTAGCAGTTCGAAAGCACGTCAAAATGCAAGTAGATAAATAGGAACCGCTACAGCGGGAAGGTAAACAGCATTTCCATGTGCTGCTCTGGTTTGCCAGAAGCGGCTTTGTCATGCTGGCCACATGACCTGGAAGCTATATGCCGGCTCCCTCGGCCAATAATGCGAGATGAGCGCGCAACCCCAGAGTCGGTCATGGCTGGACCTAATGGTCAGGGGTCCCTTTCCCTTTTTTAAACCACCAGAAACTTCTCAGTTGGTTAGAACACAGTGCTGATAATGCCAAGGTTGCAGGCTCGAACCCTGTATGGGATAGCTCCATATTCCTGCATTGCATGGGTTTGGACTAGATGTTCCTCAGGGTCCCTTCCAGCTCTACGATCTATGATCCAGAAAGGGGTCTTTGAATACCAGTGGGGCTTCCCCATGGTTCTGATTCCAGCCTGAGAAGGATGTCTCTCCACTACGGAAGCTTCCAAACCAAATGATCTTGCAAAAGTTGACGCATGACAAGTTGTTATTATTATTTTTACCAGCCAGGGAGCCCATTTGGAGCAAAGCCTCCCCGAAATAATCAGTCCTCTCTTTGATCAGAAAAGTTCTTCTGCTTCTCTCATAGAAGGAGACACTCTTTTCTCCTAGGAAAACAAGTGTGTGAGTGAGAGAGCGGGGGTGGGGTGTGGAGAGGGAGAGGGAGAGATGTTTTGCAAATATCAGCTGCAAATTGACCTAACTAAATGGCTGCTCTGAGAAGATAGAAGGAACAGCAGTGCCTCAATTTCTGGAGTGTCACCTGAATGTCTCCAAAGACTTTGACACCTGAGCTGTGAGCTCTGGTGGATTGGAAGTGACATTCTGCTTAATAGCGGGAATGAAGATGAATGGCCATGGATCTGGCTGGAGTAGAGTCATTCCACCTGTTTATCCCTCGTTCTCCCACCTGCTTTTGGAGCAGCCAAACTCTGCTCTCTCTGTTTCAGCCATCTCTGAGCGCCACATTTAAAGGAGGACGTCGCAGGATCGTGCCCAGAGGAAAGCGACCAGAATGATGAGAGATCTGGAGACAAAGTATTCGAATGAACAGTTGGAGGAGTTGGGTACACTAGGAACATGGGAAGCTGCATCATACTGGGTCAAACCATTGGTCCATCTAGCTCAGTCTTGTCCACACTGACTGGCAGTGGCTTGGCAGGGTTTAAGCAGAGCTCTCAACCATCCCTGGAGTGCCATTGGGGATTGAACCTGGAACTTTCTACATACAAAGCTCTACCACTGAGTTGCATCCCTTGCCCTATCATAGAAAGCTTCCTTATAACTGAGTCAGACCACTGGATCATCTAACTCAGTACTGTCCACACTGACTGGCAGCATCTCTCTAGGGCTGCATCAATAGGAGTATAGCATCTAGATCAAGGGAAGTAATAGTACCACTGTATTCTGCTCTGGTCAGACCTCACCTGGAGTACTGTGTCCAGTTCTGGGCAGCACAATTCAAGAAGGATACTGACAAGCTGGAACATGTCCAGAAGAGGGCAACGAAAATGGTCAAAGGCCTGGAAATGATGCCTTATGAGGAACGGCTTAGGGAGCTGGGTATGTTTAGCCTGGAGAAGAGACGGTTAAGGGGTGATATGATAGCCATGTTCAAATAAATAAAAGGATGTCATATAGAGGAGGGAGAAAGGTTGTTTTCTGCTGCTCCAGAGAAGCGGACACGGAGCAATGGATTCAAACTTCAATAAAGAAGATTCCACCTAAACATTAGAAAGAACTTCCTGACAGTAAGAGCTGTTCGACAGTGGAATTTGCTGCCAAGGAGTGTGGTGGAGTCTCCTTCTTTGGAGGTCTTTAAGCGGAGGCTTGACAGGCATATGTCAAGAATGCTTTGATGGTGTTTCCTGCTTGGCAGGGGGTTGGACTGGATGGCCCTTGTGGTCTCTTCCAACTCTACGATTCTATGATTGTCATGCCTAATAAAGGTTATTGATTGATTGATTGATTCTATGATTCTAGGGTTCAATCCACAGAGTGGCTGGGGATTGAACTTGGGACTTTCTGTATGCAAGGCAGAGGCACTCACCCTGAGCTACTCCCTAGCTCAGCCCCTTGGCTCATCTTGTCTAGCATCATCTTCACTGATAGGCAGTGGCTCTTTCAGATAACAGGCAGAAATCTTTGTCCCACAAAGCGGTGCTGGTTGGGGCTGATGGGAGCTGGTAGCCATAATGGTTAGGGAATCGGGCGAGCAGCTGGGAGTCCAGGGTTCAGATACCCAATGAGCCACAAAGCTCTCACTTCATGGCAGACTTTCTGCCTTGGCGGAACCTTGTTGCACAGGAGAAATTACAAGTCCTTTACCAAAGATTTTTATGCAACAGACCTCTATGTGACCTCCCTCTCCTTCACAGTTTAGACTGATATGCCTTAGGTTGCGTCCTGCTTACAACTCCCTCCTCTTCACACTTCTCTCTCGGACCTCAAGATGAGAGGTTACCTTGGCTCCAGTGGCATAGCGTGGGTTGCCAGCACCCGAGGCCGTGTGGAGGGAGGGAAACGGACAGAGTACTCATGTGCATTCAACTTCCTAACAGTGTGTGTGTCACCCGGAAGATCGCCGTTCCATTGCATGGAGCTGTCTCTTCCTGGTTCACATGAAGAAGCCATTTTCAACAAAGCCCAGCGACAAAAGCGTGCAGCTGTATTGAAGCAGCACCAGGTGTTGAAGTTTTGCACCCCTAAGAATTTTGCACCTGGGGCAACCACCCCTGTGCCGCCCCCCCCCACTATGCTATGCCACTGCTTGCCTCTAACCTCTGAGAACAACTGAGCAAGCATTGCTGCTTTTCTCTTCTCTGGATTAGTTAGTTGGCTTTGAACCAAACACATTTCCCATCCAAGTTACGTGTTACTTCCTATAATAAACAATGTTATTTTCTTATTCTACATGCATCCCCCTCTCTGTGTGATTGCAACAGGTAAACTCTGCTCTCTAACCAAATGCAGTTTGCACACTCTGCATAAGAATAGGCTCCAAATAAATCAGCTGTTGTACAACTGTTGTGTTGGATTCCTTTGTCGCTCAGCCTTTCAGCTCTAACACTCCCTAGTACAAGGGCTAGCAAGTAGAGGATGCTGGATCTAGCCCCATGATCTGAGCATACCCCGCACCTCACTCCCAATGCATATATGCCACTTTCTGTTTTCCTCTTCTTTCAAACATTTGCTTTGGATGCAACAAGTTTTCAATGGTTAAGCAGCTTTGTTACGGATGATGACCATTCTATATCGTGGTGACCTTTGCAAAGAGGATCCACGGTCATGTGTGTGCATGAAGGCTTATAGCTAAACAGAATTAAATGCACTCCAGCTTCTATTTGCCAGGTATCAATCTTTTTTCCAAAGGCTTCAGCTCTCACTATTGTTGGCTCAACAAAGCTTACAGGAATCCATAGTGCCTGAAAAACGAGCCTCATCGTCACAAAGATTTTTAGCCAACACAGATCATGGCCATGCTGGAAAGATCGTCATGAGTAGGAATCTTGAAGCTATAGTACGGATGTGAAAAAGCATAGGAGGGAGTGTGTCCCCCCCAAAAAAGTTGATGGGCATTGCCATTCAAATGGTGTCTGTGTGTGTGCACGCGAGCTGTGTCATGTGATTGATCATGTGGGGTGGTTGCTTACCTCTCCCCCCAGTCCTTTATTCAAGTTGGCACCCCTGCAGGAAAGTCAGTGGGGTGTAGTGCTTAGAGTGCTAGATTACCATCTGAGAGACCAGGGTTCAAATCTCTACATAGCCATGAAGCTCACTGGGTGACCTCAGGCCGGACCCTCACTCTCTGACCAACCTACCTCAGAGGACTTTTGTGGGGATAAAATGAGGAGAGGGGGGAACCATGTATGCCACCTTCAGCTCTGTGAAGAAAAAGGTGGGATATAAGCACAGTAAAACAAATCAATAAACAAACGAGCAATAAAATTCACAGTGCTTTTTCTGGGGGGGATGCAGGGGTACGCATACCCATAAACATTTTGTGAATTTAAGTTTGGCCTCACTGAGGGGCAGTGTTTCAATATGAGTAGGAAAATGAGAGTACCCCTAAACATTTTTTTAAAGAAAATAAGCACTGAAAATTCAACCCAGTGAGCAATTTAATGCAAAATGGGGTTTAACATGAACCTCCCTCATTCAAATTTCCAAAATCTGTAAGCCCCATCTATTTAACATTCAAAGCAGTTTCATACCACTCTAAAATGCCATAGCTTTCCTGGGATCTGTAGTTTGTTGAAGGTGCTGAGAGTTGTTAAGAGATTCCCCACCCCCACCCCATTTCCCCTGATAGAGCTACAATTATCAGGGGGGCTTAACAATCAAACATTCTCCCTGGGAAGCTCCAGAAATTGTAGCATGGCGGCAGAAGCAGCGCAGAGCCATCCTGGCCGGTAGTCACTGATAGCTTTGTCCTTCATGAATTTGTCTAGTCCTTTAAAACAACAACAACAGAGGACAGGATGCTGGACTGGATCAATGGTTACTAGCCATGATGATTATGATCTACCCCCACTGTTAAGAGGCAGAAAATGCCAGTGAGTACCAGTCACAGGGCATCACAAATGGGGAGGGCACTGCTGTTGCACCCGGGTCCTGCTCGTGAGCTTCCCTTTGGGGCATCTGCTTGGCCTGACCCATCAGACTCTTCCTATGTTCTGAACCTCCAAACACCAGGAGCATGAATTTTGATAGAATCATAGAATCATAGAGTTGGAAGAGACCACAAGGGCCATCCAGTCCAACCCCCTGCCAAGCAGGAAACACCATCAAAGCATTCTTGACATATGCCTGTCAAGCCTCTGCTTAAATACCTCCAAAGAAGGAGACTCCACCACACTCCTTGGCAGCAAGTTCCACTGTCGAACAGCTCTTACCGTCAGGAGGTTCTTCCTAATGTTTAGGTGGAATCTTCTTTCTTGTAGTTTGAATCCATTGCTCCATGTCCGCTTCTCTGGAGCAGCAGAAAACAACCTTTCTCCCTCCTCTATATGACATCCTTTTATATGTTTGAACATGGCTATCATATCACCCCTTAACCTTCTCTTCTCCAGGCTAAAGAGAAGAGGGGGAGGGAGAGACTAGGTAAGCACCAAGATTTTAGAGGGTGCAGACTAGGCAGGTCATCACCAGCCGCTGATGCTAGACCTGGCTTTTACAAAACCAAGACCATAACACCAAACCTGCTAGCAAATGCCAAAGACAATTTACTCAATAGACCATATTAAAGTGCAATATGCATATCAAAGCCTGGAGAAACTATGAACAAACAGTATACTGAAGGCACAACTCTGTCAATAATGATGGCATCTTAGCGCAGTGCATAAACACAAAAGTGCTGCAATGGTACAACTCTACCAATAATAATCGGGTCCTAAAAGGTAAAGGTAAAGGGACCCCTGACCATTAGGTCCAGTCATGACCGACTCTGGGGTTGCGCGCTCATCTCGCATTATTGGCCGAGGGAGCCGGCGTATAGCTTCCAGGTCATGTGGCCAGCATGACAAAGCTGGCAAACCAGAGCAGCACATGGAAATGCCATTTACCTTCCCGCTGTAGCAGTTCCTATTCATCTACTTGCATTTTGACGTGCTTTCGAACTGCTAGGTTGGCAGGAGCAGGGACCAAGCAATGGGAGCTCACCCCGTCACAGGGATTCGAACCGCCGACCTTCTGATCAGCAAGCCCTAGGCTCAGTGGTTTAACCCACAGCGCCACCTGGGTCCTAGTGCAGTGCAAAAGAGCAAAAGGTGCTGCAATGAGTTCACAACTGGACATGCAGGGTCATACAAGAAGGAACAGTCACGATGTGGACTGTGAAGCAAGGTCCTGCGAGATAGTGGTCAAAAGCAGGTGCCTCCTCACCGTCCTTCAGCAAAGATGGATCTGAAGACCTGAACTCCGGATGTTGATCAGGTTTCGCTAGAGCTTCTTCAGTTCATAATGCTAAATAACACAAGTAGTACAAAATAATGCACAATAACATTCTGATGAACATGAAGATAATAATTAATCTGCGCATATTAACCATATAATGTTATACCGTCCTTACCTACAAATAGAACAAGATACAATGCAATCATAAGTTCTTCATAGGCACACTCAGTATGTAACCAATATTACAAGTACTTTAAATACATTACAACTACTGTAATTGGCCAACCTACATCAACATAACAGGTGAATGAAGCCTATGCTAGGTGTGCCCCTCCTTCCACTACATCAATGGGATCAGGATGGACAACAACAAAAACCACTGCCCTCTCCCTTTCTCCAGCCCCCCCCTTTCTTGCCCAGAGATGCAAATCATTCCTGCAAAGGTTTCTGGGGGAGGCGTGAAGCTGTCATTAGCCTTGCAGATTACGAAACTTGTTAGCAAACACCCCAGATCTTGCTTTCCACTGTTCTAATAAGAAAACGCTCTTTCTCAAGGGAAAACTGCCCTCCCTGATTTATGCCACATTCGCAGGAGATGGCAATGGATCTATATTGATGTGTTTGGAACCCACAGCAGAGAGAGGAATATTGAAGGAAAGTGGCTGTTTACTTCACTCCATCAAGAATCCTGTATTGATGTCTGGGGGGTGGGTAGGAATGGGGGGGGCAGCGGTATGTATTTCATCACGGATAAAGCACCCCCAATTGCAAATCCGCACTTGCCAATACAAGGCATATTTAGGGTTATTATATCACTGTAAAATAGTTTTATGGAGCTATGAATACAGGCAACACGTCAATATCTCACAGTCTGAAGCTGATGCCATTTTATAAACCTGATAGCGTCAATCTGAGATCCTGGGCAGTTTGACAAAGCATTAGGCAAATGTAAATTACTTTTTTTTTTCCAGTAGGAAGTAGGATTTCTGGAATGGCTGGCTTTGTTGGTGGGAGCTGGGCCTATTTTGCCTTGCAGGGTGCTGGTGTTGGTGAGTAGGGATGGAAGGATCTGGGAACATAAGAAGATCCTGCAGGATCAGGCCAATGGCCCGCCTAGTCCAGCATCCTGTTCTCACAGGGGCCACCCAGATGAGCCAATGGGAAGCCAGCAAGCAGGACTCGAACACAAGAGCACTTTCCCCACCTGTGTTTTCCAGAAGCATTAAGAACACCAGAAGAACATGCAGGAGGCATGGGCATACCCAGCGAGGGGCAGGGGGGGCAGCTGTCCCCCCTAGAAGCAAATTTTTTAAACCGTATTTTACGGACCATAACCCGCACTTTCCCCCTCTGAAAACTGAAGGGGAAAAGTCGCTGCGGGTTATGGAAATTGGGCTGTTTCTGCCTCCTCCGCGGCTGCAGCCAGCGACAGGAACGTGGGGAGGGTGAGAAGCAGCCTGAAATCGGGCTGTTTTCGCCCCCTCCGCGGCTGCAACCAGCGACAGGAACGTGGGAGGGGGGAGGAGCAGCCTGAGCTGGGGGGGGTGCGGTCCCTCCCTTCTCTCTCTCACACCCCTTCCTTCCTTCCTTCCTTCCTTCCTTCCTTCCTTCCTTCCTTCCTTCCTTCCTTCCTTCCTTCCTTCCTTCTCTCTCTCTCTCACACCCCTTCCTTCCTTCCTTCCTTCCTTCCTTCCTTCCTTCCTTCCTTCCTTCCTTCCTTCCTCCCTCCCTCCCTCCCTCCCTCCCTCCTTCCCTCTCTCTTCCCCTCTCTTGCCCCCCTCCCTAGTTTTGATCCTGGGTACGCCCCTGGCAGGAGGACCACACCAATGGCCCATTTAGTCCAGCATCCTGCCTATCTTCATGGTAGGGAACTGGATGCCCCAATGGGGAGCCCACAAGTGGGAGCTGAGTGCAGCAGTGCTGTCCCCTGGCTGTAAGCAAGAAGGCAGTCAGGTGGAGGTGTGGGATATTGACAATGCAGTCAAACCAACGATGCATATTTGCCAGACAGGCACATGATAGGAGCTGAAGCTCACAGAGTTTCCCTGTAACTTTGCTAGAGAGAGCTCTGAGAACCACTCCCACTGTTCCCTGACAGGCGGAGGGCATAGCTATACGTATATATTCTCCTACCTGCCTGGATACATCCTCTTTTTTTGCCTCTCTTCACTCTGACCTCTTCATCTCATCACCAAGAAATTCGTTGAGAAGAAACAAATGGCTAAGCCTGAGACTCCATTTTAAGCTCGACTTAAGTATGTCTTTGTAACTGAATTACTATTTTAAGACTGCCTGAACAAAGCTGCTGTATCTGTTACTCTTCAACGAGTATTCTGAGGGAGTAAACACAGTTTTTGCAAGATTGTCTGTGTGATTGTTGTTTTAAGGGGGAGAAAAGTGTGTGTGTGGGGGGGGGGATACCAAGAGAATCCAGTCTGCCTTAAAGCATCCCGGATCACTTAAACGAAAAGACTAAAACCAGTCTATTTAAGCTTCCCTTTTAAGCTGCAAAGGGATGCACTTTGCTGAACTCACAAACATGAAGAAGGTAGGATATTATCTAATAAATATATATCCCCTCCTAGCATCTATACACATTCCTACAGGAGGGACTGGCTGAGATTGTCAAGCTATTGCCTCACTCTCCCTAACAGCCCAGTCTGAACTGGCAGGTGCGGGGGGGGGGGGGGGGCGGCGGCACGCATCATATACAACCGCAATGCAGCGTTTAAGCAAGACCCGAGCCTGGCTTCCTCTCAGCATTTCATACCTGCATTTTAAACTCAACCCTGGCTTGTCTGTAAGACCCGCTTTGCACAGTCCAGTTTGGTACCTTCTCTGCAGCTTTCAGGGACGTGGGTGGCGCTGTGGGTTAAACCACTGAGCCTAGGGCTTGCCGATCAGAAGGTCGGCGGTTCGAATCGCTGCGACGGGGTGGGCTCCCGTTGCTCAGTCCCAGCTCCTGCCAACCTAGCAGTTCGAAAGCACGTCAAAGTGCAAGTAGATAAATAGGTACCGCTACAGCAGGAAGGTAAACGGCGTTTCCGTGTGCTGCTCTAGTTTGCCAGAAGCAGCTTTGTCATGCTGGCCACATGACCTGGAAGCTGTATGCCAGCTCCCT
Source organism: Zootoca vivipara (assembly GCF_965207765.1). Classification (NCBI taxonomy): domain Eukaryota; kingdom Metazoa; phylum Chordata; class Lepidosauria; order Squamata; family Lacertidae; genus Zootoca; species Zootoca vivipara. The sequence continues at coordinate 17,154,029 of NC_142599.1, forward strand.
CAGCCAATAACGCGAGATGAGCGCCGCAACCCCAGAGTCGGTCATGACTGGGCCTAATGGTCAGGGGTCCCTTTACCTTTACCATACTGCAGCTTTCATGTCCCTCCTTTGTAGATCAAGTCACATCCTGTGCCTCTCTGCTCAGAATGAGATATCTATCTATCTATCTATCTATCTATCTATCTATCTATCTATCTATCTATCTGGGATGTGGGTGGCACTGTGGTCTAAACCACAGAGCCTAGGCTAGGGCTTGCTGATTGGAAGGCTGGTGGTTCGAATCCCCGTGACGGAGTGAGCTCCTGTTGTTTGGTCCCAGCTCCTGCCAACCTAGCAGTTTGAAAGCATGTCAAAGCACAAGTAGATAAATAGGTACCGCTCTGGTGGGAAGGTAAACGGCATTTCCGTGCGCTGCTCTGGTTTCACCAGAAGCAGCTTAGTCAAGCTGTCTGTGGACAAACGTCGGCTCCCTCGGCCAGTAAAGCGAGATGAGCGCCACAACCCCAGAGTCATTCCCGACTGAATTTAACTGCCAAGGGTCCTTTACCTTTACCTTTACCTTATCTGTCTGTCTGTCTGTCTGTCTGTCTGTCTGTCTGTCTCACAATGCCTTTTTCTTCAACGATGTACAAGCGGTGTGTTTTCTCTCCCCCCTCTCTTTTGGGGCCAAAGGAGCATGCTCTGATTGTCCCACCAGGCTGGGCTTTGTGTCGCATCTGCATGCAGGGTTGGCCAACCTCTCCGCCCCCCCCCCCCAAAGTGCCCTATACTTTCCTTTGATGACAGCAGGCACTCAACACTCCGCCCACCCCTTTCTTCTATTTCTGGGCCCTCACATCTTTTCACCTCCCAACCAAAAAATCTGTTTGCCTTCCAAAGCTGGCTTAAAAAAATAAAATAAAAACCTGCATCTTTCTGGTGGAGGCTGTCATTGGCTGAGCCTCAGAGTAGAGAAGCCCTCTGCTCTGCTTGCAGGTCCTGCCCCCCCTCCTCTGCCCAGATCTCAGAATTCAATTAGCACTTATTCATATGCCGGGGCTAGCTGTCGCCTCCCCAACTCCGTGCTGTTTATGGTTAGGCCCACTCTCTCTTCCCAGGCAAAAGCTGTGATGCACAGTACCAGATCAGCTATGTTTAATCTCCGGGAAACCTCAGCATATTGTGGGTTAACTCACAGCAGGGCTGGCTCCAGAAAGTGGGATGGTTGGGTATTTGCTAGGGCTCTCAAATCTGGCAAAGGCCACTTAACCAGGGGAGGGCCCTGGTTCAGCAGCAGAGAGACTCATAGAGAATCATAGACTTGGAAGGGACCCTGAGGGTCATCCAGTTTAGGGCTGCCATACATCCAGGATTTCCCAGACATATCCACAATACTGCATCCGAAAGCAGTATCCGGGCAGAAATTGGAAAAAAAAAAGTCTGGGGAAATCTTGACGTATGGCATCCGATGTTGGTAGCATCATTTTTGCCGATTTTCCTTTTTTAAAAAAATGCTTTAAAAAACCATTTTTTGCAATTTTCTGTCCGGATTTTCACTTTTTGAAGTATGGCAACCCTAATCTAGTCCAAGCCCTTGCGATGCAGGAATCCTGCCTGCAGCTGTCCCTGGGCAGATTCGAACCACCAACCATCCAGTTCACAGCCAGAGACGCTGACCCATTGCGCCGCAGAAATGAGTGATTTCTGCTATCCATTTAAAGTACTCTTGTACCGCTTTAACAATCATTGCTTCCCCCAAAGCATCTTGGGAAGTGTCATTTGCGAAGGGCGCTGAGAGTTCTTAGGAGACTCTTGTTTCCCTGAACAGAGCTACGATTCTCAAAGTTGTTTAACAAGCAATCCCACTTCCCAGAGAACTTGGGCCCAGGCTACCTTGAAGGAGCATATTCACCCATATGACCCTGCCTAGGATCTGAGATCTTTGAGGAACCTTATTTCAGTCCCACCACCCTCACAGACCCGCTTGGCAGGAATGTAGAACAGGGCCTTTTCAGTGACTGCTCCCAAAATTTGAAACTCCCTTCCTAGAGATATTAGACTGGCTCCCTCCTATTTCTCCTTCCACCAGCAGGTGAAGATTGTTTTATTCCGGCAGGGCTTTTAAAGAGTGTCGCACTGTTTATTACTGTATCTATGTTAGAAAGTGGGTCAAGAGAGATGACATTCACCACACGCCAGGAAAGGAGACTCCAGCTTCAAATCACTGGTTGCAGGTGGCTGTTTAACACGTCTCTTCCCCCCAAAAGGAGGAAAATTGTCATCAGAAAAGAGGGCAAGAGAGGGCACTCATTGGCAAGGAGGTAGGTGGCAGCAGTAGTGAAGCAGAGGAGCAGCAGCAGTTGGCAGCTATGGCAGTGGGCGGAGGCTCATGGGTGGGGGATTTTGAGGGTGTCTGGGCCTTTCGTCTGACCCAGCAGGTTCTTCTCATGTTCTAGCCACCACCAGCAGCCAGCTTGAATAAAGGTCTCCTTCCTACTTTCAAGTAAGCACCTCCCTCTTGATGTGTTGGGCAGGAGCAAAGTCACAGCCTTCCTTTCTGTTCCTCTCTCTGAGACCTTTCCTCATCACAGTGCTACCCAAAGAGAGCAGCTACGTAGCCTCCAATCAAAACACTTGATTCTAAGCAGAAGGCTGTGCCATACTATAATTAAGAATTAGGGAGGGATGAGCCTATAATTACGGCACCAAAGCTCATCAGGATCAGAGAGAAGTTTGCTCTCTTTCAAACTAAAAATGAGCTCGGTGAAATTGGTTGTGTGGTGATCCATCAGTCTGTCGTTCTCCGGATGCACCAACGTGCTGTTATCTGAGACCTTCCAGGCTCCACAGACTGGGTCAAACACATGACTGGACTTGCTTCCTGGTCCCCAATCCTCATGGAAGTGACTCATAAATGAAATGAAATAAACGAGGCCACACCATCCCAACCAACATTTCAGCGTTTAAAAGTTTGGCACGGGGATATTAATGTGAAGATTTTGTTCCCAGTACCATTTCTGTTATATGACTCTCCAATAAGCAATCAAATAAGTTTTGATCCGGATATATTAAATATTTTATGGCATGGAGACAGGGGCGTAGCCAGGATCAAAATTAGGGGGGGCAAGGGGCGGGGGGCAAGGGGTGGGGGAGGGGCCACAGTGGGGCAAGGAAAGCCATGGTCGTTCAGGGGCGAGGGGGCGCCAGGATCAGCCCGAAATCGGGCTGCTCCGACCCCCTCCTCCCCCTCCGCGATCGGCAGGGGCGAGGGGGCGCCAGGATCAGCCCAAAGTCGGGCTTTTCCGATCCCCTCTTCCCCCTCCACGATCGCCGGGGCAGGTGGAGGGAAAGCTGGCTTCACAGCCAGCCGGCTAGAAGGGACGTCTCCCTTCTCCCTGGCTGGCTGTGGGGCGGGTGGAGGGAAAGCCAGCCAAACGCTTTGCGCGGCTCTGGGGCTTTCCCTCCACCCACTCCACAGCCAGCCAGGGAGAAGGGAGAAGGCACCGGGCGGCAGCGGGCAGCGGGCAGCCCCCTCCTGCCCCCCTGCCTACGCCCATGCATGGAGATGGTCAAAAATACACACCAGGATAGTCAGGGAATTGATTTAATTGGAGGAGGAGGTTAATGTACAGTACTTGATATGAAAATGTACATTCATACATGAATTTTAAGGAAAGCTTCTTTTCCCTCTAAAATGGAGAACATATGAAGCCCTGCAGGATCAGGCCTGTGGTCCATCTGGCCCAGAATCCTGAGATCTCACAGTGGCCAACCAAATGTCTCTTCTGGGAAAGACACAAGTGGCATCTGAGCACCAGACCTCTCTCCTCCTGTGGCTTCCAGCAATTGGGATTCAGGAGCATTCCTGCCTCTGACCATGGAGCCAGAGCAAAGCCATTGGGGCTAGTAGCCATTTATAGCCTTTTCCTCTGTGGAAATTCTGCTCAGCTGATATTTAGCATCGTTCAGGTGGAACAGAATCCACACGCGGTGAAGGATGATTGCTGGAGATGTTCGTTCCCTTAGAGCAAATATATATATCACATATTTCGGTCATGTTCTCCACTCACAAGCAACAGTGTTTCTGTTGTAAATGAAATTTCAGGGCATACACAGCCGCTGGATCCAAGAGTCCTTTTATTTCACGATGTCAGGCGTATGGCTTGAAGACTGAGAAACAATGGTTCGTTTATTGATTGTGGCTTGTACGGTTTGGAGTTTTAGATGGGGAAAAGATTAATCTGCCCTCCATCGATGAGTGGCTTCTGAGAGTTTGGGACACACTGCTTATGCGACCAATTTCTTTTGGTAACGTAGTGTGAGTTGGGGAAGAAAGAAAATCAGTTTATTGAAAATTTGAAGCTTTTTAATGGTGTATTAGTTTAGTGGAGAATAACGAGCTTTATGCTCTAAGTTTATCTCCCACTTAGACCTTCAGTGAAGCTGAAGGTTGGAAGATTCAGGACAGATTAAAGGAAGGACTTCTACATACAGGGCATAGCCAAACTATGGGACTTGCATCTGCACGAGTCAGTAATAGACATCAACCTAGATGGCTTTACAAGATGATTAGACAAATTCCTGGAGGGCTGTCAATGACTACTAGCCAAGATGGCAAGCCTCTGCCTCCACAGTTGAAAATCACAGGGAGAGTGCTCTTGTGTTTGGATCCTGCTTCTGGAATTCCTGCAGGGATCTGAGTGGCCATTATGAGAACAGGATGCTGAACTAGATGGTCATTGGCCTGATGCAGCACGCTCTTCTGATGTTTGTCGCAGGTGGGGGGCTGCCCTTGGGGCTGACCAGATGCTGCAGCTGGGACAGAAAATGACCAACACATATGGAGCTGCCACTAAAGCAATTGCCTTGACTGCCAAATAGCTACCAGGTAAGGTTCAAGGTGTTGTGTTTGCTGTTCAAAGCCCAATCCTGCTCAGGATACCTAAATCTCACCCCATCCCTTATATGCCCAGTTGAACACTGTACTCTGCAGGAGACAGTATCCTGCAGAAATCATCGTCTCAGGAAGTCTGCTCTATATGATGTTAGAATCAGTTTTTTAGTGAGGTGGTAACTGCTTTCTGAGACATCCTCCCACTGCATATTGGGTGGGGGTGGGAGGTGGGCATTCCTTCTATTGGCAGTTCAGCAACTGCTCAAGACGTTCCTCTTTCAACAAACCTTCTGAAATATTCATCCCAGCTGGCATCTGTCTTGGATTTGAATGGATTTTATGTTAGCGCTATTGTTGTGGGTTGGGTGTGTGTGTGTGTGTGTGTGTGTGTGTGTGTGTGTCTTCCAGTTCTTTGGATACCCAGTGAGCTTGAGAATCAAGAGGAGCTTGCTGAAATAGACAAGTTTCCTTGTAACACAGTGACCTTAGCTGGCCACTAAGGTGTCCTCATCAACACCCCCAAAGAAGCAGCCGGGTTGCAAGAGTTGCAGCTAATAAATGGTGCCCTTTGGGCTAATAGGTGAGCCTTCCCTCCACCCCCCCCCTGCCTAGCTCTCTTGGAGAACAATAGCCAGCGTTGTGTGTGTGAACTGAGCTGAGCTGAGCCGGAATCAGGCTGGAAGCTGGAGACACAGAGACATGTTGGCTCCGTGATAGAACGAAAGCTGTGATGAACGGAGAAGCAAGATCTGTTGGGGTGCTGATGTTGTGATCAAAGCCACCTCACCCCAGGCATCCCTACCAGCAGCAGGAGGCTTCAAAGGCCCCACCTTCTTATTTGCAGGTCTTGGCAGTCAGTGGCATGGGGGCATCGGTCTTGAGAGTGGTTTGCATGGAAAGGAGCCTTTGGGCTGGGCAGCATGCCAAAGCGTCTGAAAGCGGGTAGTGTCATGGGTGTTTGTGTGACCCAAAGTTTACCCTGTGGGGCAGGGGCATGCAAGCTTCAGGAGGTGACCCTATGCACATTGATATAACTGCATTTATAGCGAACCTTTTCCTCAAAGGAGATAGGGACCCTGCTGCAAAAATAATTACAGGGCTTTGACCTCCCATGACTCTGCACCACTACACTGCTGCTTCTTAGTTCCCTCCAGTCTGGGTGGGGGGTGGAAGAACTGCCCATCAACTTCCTCCTCCTCCTTCTCCTCCTCCGTCTTAGTGTGGCCCTTGTAGAACTCAGCAGCGGGGAGGATGGGGACAAAATTAGAAATAGCTGCCCCCACCTATTATTGACACTGGCCCCACCTTTGTTGTTTGTCCCGTCTCTTATGCTCTCTGGCTCCCCCTAATGTTGGGCTCCTTGCCTTCTGCCCTACCACAACCAATGGGCACCAGCCACCATCGTATCAGAGGAAGGTCTCCTTTGAAGCCGGGACTTTCTGCCTCAACCTCCTGTATTCCCCAAGAGGTGAATTAGAGCAGGTAAAAAAAAAACCCAAAAACTCCCGGTGTAGTCTTTTAAATCAGTGTGGTGCGATAAGATGACATTAAAACACAGAGAGTTAAGAGCAAAAGTCCCCATCCCCTTTCAGAGCAGATTAATCTAGATTAACTCCCATTTCAAGCTGCTGGTTTTGTTGTCCCAACAAATCACTAATATGGATTAGAGCTTGCATATCAAGCGTAAGGCACGCGTGGAGGGGGGACTGTATATGTGTTTGTGTGTCTGAGAGGACACAACCAATTTCCTTCTGTTTACCCCACCCCCCACCCCTTCTCAAAACGGGTCTCACGCGTGTCAAACGCTGAGGGGGTTGATGAGGGATGCGTCACCCTGTCCCAGAAGTGTGAGGGACCGATATTCGAGAGATTCAGACATCCAGAGTAGGTAGGAAGCATTGGGAAATGCGGGTGCGGGAGTGTCCTCGGGTGGGCGTGGAGTGTGCTCGATGCCTCCCAGGAAGGAGTCTCGCTTCATAGGAAAGAATGAGATGTCTATTCTCTGAAGCAGAAGGGAGAGATGCGCCTGCACTCCGACGCGCCCGCCCCCGCCCCCCTGCAGAGTCAGTCCGGATTCTTTCCTCGGCGTCCTATAGGTGGCACCGTCCCTCCAGGAATGAGCTGCCAGCCTCGTCGCCTAGACCAGCGTGCTGCCGCGGACAGACCCGGGCCGGGAGAAACATTGCTGCTGCAGTCTTCTCTTCTGTCACCCCCCCCCCTCCGTCCGCACCTCCCATCAGTTCCGAACTCTTTTCCAGCCCGAACGGGGCCCTGTCTTAGTCCTGAAGGGTCTTCCTCGTACTCTCCTATCTTCAAACACGCCTCCGCACAAGTCCGAAGTGATTTCTCTTTGGAGAGAGGCTCCCGGGACCCATACACCTCGCGCGTGTATTGTGGGTGGGTGGGTGGGGGCCAGGTGCCACTGTCCCCCCTCGTCTCCCCGCAGGTAAGCCCCTGGTGGTGATGGAGAGCGACGTCTAGCCACAGCCAAGCCCGATCCGGCCAAGCGCTCCCCGTTTTTCTGCAGGACTCCCTAACGCGCTCCGCGTGCGCCCCCCTCGCCGGAGCGCGCGGCGGCGGCCCCTCCCTCCTCCTTCTCCCTCCTCCAGCCAGTAAATCCGATCTAGGCCGATTCCTCTCTCACGTCAAACCACATGATCCCATAAAACATTCATCACCTTTCAGTCCCCCCGCCGGAGCAGCCGAAACCAGCCTCGCCAGCGCCGCCGTCCCTCCTTCTCCGAGCCCCGAATCGCGCGCCCTTTCCCAGCTGGGAAAGCCTCGCCACAAAAAACCAACTACCCGCTGCTCCCTACCCTGACGCCGGGAGGGCAAGACCAGCAGAAGCGGAGCCGAGGCAAAGCAGGGCGGACGCGCTCGGTGGATCCAGCGCCTGCCTCTTTTTTTCCTGCGTCGCAGCCGCCGGCGCGTTGGTGTGAGGCACAGCGCGCGGGGCGTCTCCTCCCTCAGTCCCTTCTGCCTGGATGCTGGCTCCTCCGGCCGCAGGAGCGCTCCGCCTCGCTAGCCCGATGAGCCAGGCGGGCATCGGGCTTGTCGCCGGTAAAGGCAGCAGCAGCATCCTCGTCGTCGAGCCCGCGCTCGGGTGGAAGTTTGCATGAGGCTCCGCTGCGTTTCTTTTGGGAAGGATTTGCCGCTGCGTCCCCCCCGTTGCCCTCCGAGCCGTGCCTTTCCCGAGCCCCTAAAATGAAGAGGGCGATCGCTGAAGGTAAGTGACGGCACGGAGGAAGAGACACAAAGGGGGAAAAATTTTTAGGTGGGGATGCACACAAATATGGGCTGGAGAGGGGAGCTGAAAGAATGTGACCGTCGGGGTTTCCTTTGCGCGCGGCGCGGGGAGAAGTTCCGAGGAGGCAACTTTGTCTGTCGCGGGCCGTGAAAGCTCTGGGAAGGGAGGGGGACGGTGGGGGCCAACTTCGAGGGAGGGGGCAGCTGTCTAACTTAAGGCGAGGGGCGTCGGAGAGAAGCGTTTGTCAATTGTACCTTTTTCAAGGAGGCAGGTTACAGGGACTTGCCATTGCCTGCTGAAAGTCCGGAGAGAATAGACGGTGTGTTTGTGTCTTTTTTTGGGGGGGAGGGGGTGCTCGCGGGACCTACCCCGCCCTTGAAGAAGGACCTTTGCTTCCCCCCCCTTTCCCCGCCCCGCTTGGCGCAGAATTCCTCCCTGGACGTGTGGTTTGTGTGTAGAGGAGAATCTAGTTCGACGTTGGCGCGTTTACGAGGAATGTAGAACGGACGGCGAGTTGCGCCTGGATTTGAGCGCGCGGAGCGGGGGATTATTATCATCATCTTTCCGTTTTCCCTCCTCCATGCCAGGCTTTTGTGCTATTGCAGGGGGGAGTGTCTGCGGAGAAAATGTGTCTGTCGGGGAGATAGAACTCCATCTCAATCATTTTCAACTCGGACCCAAAAGCAGGTTGAGGGGAGGTGGAATAGGTGGCATGGGGGTGCAGTCAAAGGCCTTCAATGAAAGGAAATGCTGTTTAGCGTGTGTGCTGTTTTTGCTACCGGTAGTTGCCAGTTTGGGGCAGCTTGGCTGTTAGAGAAACAACATCTCCCCCAGGTGGAGAGAGAGGAAAGGGTTAGCATTTTACCCCCTCAAAAATAGCTTTGGAGATGCAGAAGTTCCGTGTTCCTGGCTTGCCAGTTCAGATCCCACCTCCTTCTCCCGCTTGAAGGGGCTTGCTTTAGGTCGGGCCCCGTATCTTTCATGGGCTTCTCAAGAGCGCCCCCCAGAGGCCCTGACACAGCGGCTCCAGCAGGTGTCTGCAGAGGCGCTCTTGCCTGCCCAGCGTGGAAAAAATGGGGGGGGGCAGTGGTCCCTCCTCGTCCCCCCCCCCGCGGTGCATTTCTTCGGCGTGTGGATGCGGGAGGCAATCTTTCGGTCCTTTCCTGTGTCGAACAGGGGGAACTTTATGATGGGAGGTGTTTGTGGAAAAGACCCCACATGCCCATTTTAGGAGTATTGCCCCCCCCCCGCCCCCCAGCATCAAGTATTTTAGCAGCATTTACTTCCCTGGCAGGAGAAAGCTGCTCCGCAAGCTCCATGGAGTTGGCCAAAGTTTCCCAGAGCTTGTCTGAACACCGCAGGGATAACGTGACATTCCACCCAGGCAAGAGCAATGGGATTAGACAGAGCTGTTAATGGGAGTGTGTGTGCTCACCTCCGGGATATTTCGTAACTAAAACAATATATATATATGGTCCTTAGAACACCTGCTTTGCATACAGGTCTCGGGTTCGATCGTCAGGACTTTGAAATGAATGCCCCCTGCCTGAAACCCCGGAGAGCCGCTGCCAGTCTGTGTAGACAACGTTGAGCTAGAAGGATCTATGATCTGATTCTGTTTAAGGCAGTTTTCTGTGTTTGGTGGTGGAATTGCCTGTTTTGCACCCAGGAGGTCCAATATCTGCCATCTCCAGATAGGGCTAGGAACGGCTGCTGATTGAAACCCCAGAGAGCTGTTGCCAGTCAGTGTTGGGAATACTGAGCTAGATGGCCTGGCTCTGTTTAAGGCGGCTTTCAATTGGCCCTACGGCATCTCCAGGTTGGGTCTTGGATTATCCCCTGTCTGAAATCCTGGGCAGCCACTGCTAGCTGGACCAATGATCTTATTCGGGACAAGGCGGATTCCTATGTACAATACCTTCCTGGGGGCATGAAGTATTCTTTTCTTGGGGGGTGGGTAGGGGATGTTCTCCCCCCCTCAAAAGGCATCGAAGCTCTTTGTTAGGAGGGAAAGGATGAATGAGGGGGAAAGAGAGGAGGGGATTATGACATCTCATCCTCTTCCAGCCCCTGCAGATCTGATCTCCACTGTGATTGTCCTGGGAAAAATGGTGGGGTGAGGAAGGAAAAAAAGGGACTGGGGTGTCACTGTTGGTGTAATGAGCAGGGCTGGCCCAAAGCATCACTAGCTAATTGCTCCTCTGCTCAGCTTCATTTTTAAAGAGACAGTGGGGGGGGGGAATCAAGGCGCTAAACTGGATTAAGGCTTTGTGTGTGAAATTACATGCAAAGTGAGGAAATCATGTTCTGTAGGTTAGGCGTTGCTTTCGTTCCACTGGGTAATGATGCCCCCCCCCCCGATGTAATCGGCGTGGAAGGCAGCTGGCTTTTGGCAGGGAACTGTGTGTTCAGGGGGTTGCCAGTTGCAGGGAAATGAGGTCTTCTTCTTCCAGGTCTGCTCAAATACCTGTGCTCCATGGGGATCAGATGGCTGCAGAGGCAGCACTGCCAGGAGCCCGGAGGAGAGTCGGCGACTGGCCACAGGGGGCAGGTTTTTGATGCCTAGAATGGTGGCGGGGGCACAAAGCAGCATTTGAGGCAAGTTTGCCTAGACGAGCTCCACCGAAATGAAGATGAGCTACCAAGCAGCCCAGGAGTTTTGTTTAGCCAGGGGGAAGGGCAAGAGTGAATTGTGATGCTATTTACTTATTTACCGATCATGTTTATATCTCACCTTTCCTCCAAGGACCTCAAGGTGGTTCTCTTCCTCTTCCTTTTATCCCTACAACAACCCTGCGAAGTTGGCTGGGCTGAAAGGCAGGGACTGAACCAGGGCCACCCAGTGAGTTTAATAGCTGAACAAGGATTTGAAGCCCGGTCTGATACTCTAATGACTGGACTAAGCTCCCTTTCTCCATATATAATGAAACAGGAAAATGTGGTCGTTGTTGTTGTTAAAGTCAATTCTCATATAAGTGATCTCTCCCTCCCCCAGAAAAGAATACAGTGGTACCTCGGTTTAAGTACACAGTTAGTTCCAGAAGTCCGTACTTAACCTGAAGCGTACTTAACCTGAAGCAAACTTTCCCATTGAAAGTAATGGAAAGTGGATTAATCCATTCCAGATGGTCCGCAGCGTACTTAACCTGAAGCGTACTTAACCTGAAGCAAACTTTCCCATTGAAAGTAATGGAAAGTGGATTAATCCATTCTAGACGGGTCCGCGGAATACTCAACCTGAAGCGTTCTTAACCCGAAGTATGAGTGTAATTGGTTCTGGAAGTCCATACTTAACCTGAAGCGTACTTAACCTGAAGCAAACTTTCCCATTGAAAGTAATGGAAAGTGGATTAATCCGTTCCAGACGGGTCTGCAGAGTATTTAAACTGAAAGTACTCAAACCGAGGCGTACTTAAACCGAGGTATGACTGTACATCAAAAAGGTTTCGAAGCAGTGATGAAAAGTCACCATAGAGGGAGCCAGAGGGTTAACTTCAAGCAGAGAGTTCCACAGGCCCTTCTGTATGTTCCCACATGATATGTGTTGATTCAGTGGGGGGAAAGGTTGTCCTGGCAGGCTCGTTTTACAGGATTAAAAGGCCCCTGTTGGCACTCTTGTTACATTACCTCTGAAGGAGAAGCAGAGGCGCAAACAGGGCTGTGCTGACACTTTAATTCCACTAGAGCCTGAAAGAAGAGCACAGAATTCATCCTTGTTTTTAAAATGCAAGAAGAAGTTTCTGCTCCTTGCAGGAGCAATGACATCCTTGGGTGGGGGCAGTTCCAGGTGGAATCTTGTTGCCTTCCTCCAATTAGTAGCAGAACCAAAATAAACCATATACAAGGTAGTAAAAAGTATAGAATCAATTATTATACGAAATAAGTTTTGTTTTACTGCAGGTGTGCTCTCTCTCCTGTGTCATGCCTTTATTTCAGGTGTACTGTAGCAATGCATTGTATAAACCACAGCAGTTAAATAAAAATGCACCGCAACGGGGGGGGGGGGGGCAAAAAGGTGCACAGTTGTCTCAGTAGCTGGCAAAAAGCATTTATCTTCCACCTTTTGTCCAAGGAGGTGGCGTACATGGCTGCCCCTCTCTTTTTTTAATCCACACAACAACCCTGCGAGGTAGATTAGGCTGAGAGGGGCAGTGACTGGCCCAAGATTGTACCTAGTGAGCTTACTGGCTGCGTGGGGATTCGAACCGGGGTCTCCAAGGTCCTAGTCTGACACTCTTACTACTAAACCACAGTGCCTCTTTGGGACCCCCTCTTTAGGGAAATCCACCTTCAACTCTTCTGATTGATTCCTGCCACCAGAATCAGGCCTTTCTCCTGTTTATGGTCACCCAGTGGGAATGGTTTGTTTCATATCAATACTACTTTCCTTTCCTTTCCCCCTTCTCCTGATTTGATTTCTTTTTCTGTGATTGTGTGTGAAGCTCCTTCGTTTGAATGTTTAGATTTATGACAAAGCATGCTTTTCACAGGTCGAGAATGGGTTATTTTGGGGAGGTGACATATATAAACACTTTAAGGCCCCTTGCTACTGTACTTGATATGTTGTTGCTTCCTGCGACTGCTTTTGATGGTGCTGTTCTTTGCTCTTATTGCCTCTAACTTTTGCAGAGCCAAAATTAACATTTTAATGGAAAGGGGCCATGGAAATAAATAAGAGAGAAAGAAAGAAGAGAAAGCGAGAGAGAGCAAGAGAGAGAATACAAAGGGGAAAGATGTTCAAGGTTCCCAAAGTGGGGGTTACTTCCCCCTGGAGGTGGTGGGATTGTCTAGGGGGTGCTAAGAGGAAAGTGGGTAGCAGGGGGCTGCTGGAGATGTAAATGACTATCAGACTTTGAAAAGCTGGTACCGCTGGATCAAGTTCATAAATTTTGTTGGCTTTGTTGAAGAAGTAGTTTTAATTGGATTTTGACTAAATGTGCAATTAATTGTTACTGTTTTGAATTTTATTGTGTTATTATCTCCCTTAGCGTGTTGTGCAAACTGCTATTCTGAATATAGTGGTACCTTGGTTCTCAAACGCCTTGGTACTCAAACAGCTCGGAATCCAAACACTGCAAACCCGGAAGTAAGTGCTCCAGTTTGCGAACTTTTTTTTTTTGGAAGCCAAACATGCTCTGCTTTGAGTGCCACACATCCATTTTGAGTGTTACGCTGAGGTCGGTCTGTTTTTGCTATTTGTTTTGCATTTTTGTTTTTGCAGCTTGTGTGTGTGTGTGTGACAGTGTGGAACCCAGTTCAGCTACTGACTGATTGATTGTGTGTGTGACTGCAGTACATTGTTTATTGCTTTAATTTTGTGGATCAGTGGTCTCGCTAGATAGTAAAATTCATGTTAAATTGCTGTTTTAGGGGTCGTTTTTAAAAGTCTGGAACGGATTAATCTGTTTTGCACTACTTTCTATGGGAAAGCGTGCCTTGGTTTTGGAACGCTTTGGTTTTGGAACAGACTTCCGGAACAGATTAAGTTTGAGAACCAAGATACCACTGTAATGGTTTTTATGGGGTAAAGTTCATGGAACTGGGCATGAGTTCATGGAACCAAGGGGCAACCCAAAAAGTTTGAGAACCACTGTCTCAGATCATCAGCTATAACTGCTGTGGTGATGTCCCGCTATTTCATTCCAACTACCACCACCCTTCTCCTGCAAGTGATGCAAGTGATATATTTTTTTTTGACAGACTGACTTCTTTGGAGAGAAAGGGTAGTTCTCATGAATGGTTGTAGCATCATCCTGTCCAGATGTTCTGCTGCACTGGAGAGTGTGGATTTGTGTCTAGTCTCCATTGGTTGGTGGTTGGTTGGTTTTTTTTAAAAAAAAATATGGTAGCAAAAAAGAAAGAAAGGAAGAAAAACACTGGGGAGAAAAGGTTGGTTGCTGAGCTACAGTTACAGGTAGGTAGCCGTGTTGGTCTGACGTAGTCGAAACAAAATAAAAAAAATTCTTTCCAGTAGCACCTTAGAGACCAACTAAGTTTGTCATTGGTATGAAGGAATTTATTTTATTTTATTTTGCTGAGCTACAGTTTCAGATGGGAGCCTACAGAGGTTTTCTGACATTCAGCAAGCCATGCATTCTGCAAGATGGCGATCACACCCCAGGTGTGAGGCTCTGTAAGACAGAACATCTGTTCACTCTATGGCTTCTCCTAAAGGAATATATTCTTCTACAGATCCCCTCTGGTGGGATTAGGAACTGAGGGGGAAAAAACCCTACAGGCCAAGGACGGAAAACCTGTGGCCTGCCAGATGTTGCTAGAGTACTGTATTAGCATTGCTAGAGTTTTATTGTTGCTAGAGTATTATTAGCAGTACTGTATTAGTATTATTACTTACGATCAGTAACTTTCCCACAAAAAGTGACTCAATGTGACTTTTCAGAATGATACAAATATTAAAACCCTTTGCCACAAAATGTGACTCAAAGTGACTTTTCAGAATGATACAAATATTAAAACCCTTTGCCAGTTGCCCTTTTCCCCACCAGTGTTAGAAATTAGCCAGGCGCCAGGCGCGTTTTGTGATTGACATGGGTCCGAGTGTGACCATGTTGAGGTCTCTGGATGCCCCGTTGGTGACTAACATCTCCACCTGGCTGGCCCCTCCAGTTTTCTTTTGCAGAAGAGCTTATTTATTGCATTTATATCCCGCCTTTTTCTTCAAAGACTACATGGTTCAACCCCCCCCCACTTCTCAGTTAACCCCTACAATGGCCCTGTAAGGTAGGTTAAGAGGTTGTGACTGGCCCAAGGTCACCCAGTGAGCATTATGACTGAGTGGGGATTTGAACCCTGATCTCCCAGGTCCTAGTTCCACTAGTCCACCTGTAACCACTATGCCACACTGCTTTCCTAGAATATTTCTGCCAAGGGGCAGCTATATAAGTAGATACAGTCATACCTCGGTTTAAGTACGCTTCGGTTTGAGTACTTTCAGTTTAAGTACTCCATGGACCCGTCTGGAATGGATTAATCCACGTTCCATTACTTTCAATGGGAAAGTTCGCTTCAGGTTAAGTACGCTTCAGGTTAAGTACAGACTTCCGGAACCAATTGTGTACTTAAACTGAGGTACCACTGTACATAAATATGGGGAAAGCAAAAGGTCACTTAGAGAAGGATCTGAAATATTTTCCTTTAAGCTTGAATTTGTTTTATTCTGGATTGTTTTATTCAATGTGTTAATGTGTTGTAAACTGCTTTGAGATTTTTTCTTTAAAATATAAAGTGGTGTAGAAATGGAATTAATAATAATAATAATAATAATAATAATAATAATAATAATAAACCTTGTTGGTGGAAAAATGACACCAAGACATTCCATTGTAGCGACCAAAACCGAGGTTTAAGGTGCATTTTGGTTATTAGTGGGTAGCGCTGTGGTCTAAGCCACTGAGCCTCTTGGGCTTGCCGATCAGAAGGTCAGCGGTTTGAATCCCCATGACGGAGTGAGCTCCCATTGCTCTGTCCCAGCTCCTGCCAACCTAGCAGTTCGAAAGCACACCAGTGCAAGTAGATAAATAGGTACCGCTGCGGCAGGAAGGTAAACAACGTTTCCGTGCACTCTGGTTTCCGTCACGGCGTCCTGTCGTACCAGAAGCTGTTTAGTCCTGCTGCCCACATGACCCGGAAAGCTGTCTGTGGACAAACGCCAGCTCCCTCGGCCTGAAAGCGAGATGAGCGCCGCAACCCCATAGTCGCCGTTGACAGGTCTTAACCGTCCAGGGGTCCTTCACCTTTCTTACCTACGGTATATCTGAGTTTCTAACACTGCACCACACCTGACCAAGCCATGAAGGATAATAGCTTACTGTAAGAAGCACCAGCCTTGCATGCAGGTCAGGATGGGAGAGACTTTGTCTCTGAAACCCTGGAGAGTCACTGCCGGTCAGTGCAGCCAACACTGAAGTCGATCCTTTGTTGGATCCTTCTGCTGGCTTTTTCTCTTAAGAACTGCTGATATCCTGAGTGGTGCTGTGCGTTTTGTTGCATTTCATGTTTTATGCATCGTAAAACCACCTTGAGCGTCCTCTGTGGACTGAAACGGAGAACGGAAGTGTTTTAACTGACTGCGTTTGTTGCTGGAGAAGTGGAGTTTGGACACTTGGCTTGATCCACCCTCTTGGACCCAGTGGCTCTCCGCCAGATCTAGTGACTGATCAAAGGTCATATGAAGAGGGGTGTTTTAGAAAACTACAGTCATACCTCGGTTAAGTACAGACTTCCGGAACCAATTGTGTACAGTGGAACCTCAGTTTATGAACACCTCGGTTTACGAGTTTTCGGTTTACGAACGCCGCGGACCCATCTGGAACGGATTAATTCACTTTCCATTACTTTCAATGGGAAAGTTCGCTTCAGTTTATGAACGCTTCAGTTTATGAACAGATTTCCGGAACCAATTACACACATGCTTCAGGTTAAGTACGCTTCAGGTTGAGTACCCCGCGGACCTGTCTGGAACGGATTAATCCACTTTCCATTACTTTCAATGGGAAAGTTCACTTCAGTTTATGAACGCTTCAGTTTATGAACAGACTTCTGGAACCAATTGTGTTCATAAACCGAGTTACCACTGTACTTAAACTGAGGTACCACTGTAGCTGCGGTGGGCCCCATTAAAGATGTTATGATGAGCATCTAAAACTTGGGACCTAAGTAACTCCTGTCTGGACTAATGTAATGCTCTAATGTAAGTGGGTCCGCCTTTGCAGATGATTCAGCGACTGTGGCTAGTTCCGAATGTGGGAATGTTCAGGGAGGCAGGAAAGGATACATTGTTTATTAATATCCTTCCTAACTTGCTCTTGCAAGTTCTATAACTAAGCAGAGTTTTACCTTCCCCTTTTAAATGCACAGCAGATAGCTGCTTGCAGGTTTGTGTAATCCTCTCAATATTAGATTCCTGGTAATTTCCCTTATATCCCTCTTAAAAGAATAAACATGCCACAATCTTGTGTAAAGTATATAAAATAAGTTTATTCACATCATCAGTTCACAGTTGGATCCCTGAAGGCAGACTTAGTTACAAAATATATACGTGTGGATTTATCCCATATGGGGATAATCCCAGTGTTCTCTGTTGGCTGGAAGCATCTCTAGCTAAAAAGCTGCTGCTCTAACAATGGAGGAAGTCAAAGAGAGGAAGTGTGCTGTGTGCCTTGCCCTTTAGTTACCTGGGCAGGTAAGGTCACGCCCACCTCTAGTCACATGCAAAGGAAGTATGTCCCAGCCAGGAGGAAACAGGAAGTTTTCGACTGGCTGGACCAAACATTTCCCTGCATGTCCACTCTAGGAAAGCAAGGAATGTTGTACTTGACTGCTATTTGTGTATCACATCCCACACAGAATGCAACTGATAGGCTGGCAATTGAGGTAGATCAATGGGGCCATATGCCACCTTTCCTGAAAGCAGTGCCCTGGCTGCCAGTGAGCTACAGGAGCAAATTCAAGGTGCTAATAGGAACATATATGAATATATAAGACCCTAAATGGCTTAGGACCCAAATATTCTAAAATAATGCCTTCCCCAGTACCAACCTTCAGCAGAAAGGATGGAATATAAAGTGAAATAATAATAATAATAATAATAATAATAATAATAATAATAATAATAATAATAGTGTTTCCTGCTTGGCATGGGGTTGGACTGGATGGCCCTTGTGGTCTCTTCCAACTCTCTGATTTCATTACATTTATATCCCAGCTTTCCTCCAAAGAGCTTGAGGCAGTGTACATGGTTCTCAAGAGCCACTTTCTATTTGCACAACAATATTATGGCCATCTTTCTTTTCTTTTTCTTTTATAATAATTTTTATTAAATTTTATAATAAGAAAAAGTAGCATCCATATAATTTTACATTGTTATCACATCCATATTAAGCATAAAAAAGAAAAAAGAAAAAAAAGGAAAAATTAAAAAAAAGAAGAAAAAAGAACAACAACTTACGAACCCTTATTTCATTCACATTGTTTTGATGGCTTCCTCGCATCCCTCCCTCCTGATTTTCATTTCTTCTCATATTTATTCATTGCAGTTTCATTTTAGCAATTTTAACCCATACTCTTTAAATATTATATCCATACAGCTAATCACTATCCTTAAACTTTACTCTTATTCTAATTAACATAAAATCCATCTTCTTCTACCCCCCTCCTCCACAGGGACCCTCCTGCCACGAGTAGGTTCCATGGGTGACGGGCAGTTAAAAATGGTCCATTTTATAGTTTGGTTTTTCACTGTCTCTCCCTCCCTCCCCCAGAACCTCTCCCTTGCCACCAAGAGGTCTTATGGCCATCTTTCATGAACATGGTTCCTGCATTGCAGGGGGTTGGACTAGATGCAAGGGCAAGCAGGATTTTTAAGTTGTTGTTGTTGTTGCTTTGAGGTGAGGGAATGCTGTAGTTTGCAGTAACTTGGGAAAACCACACAGGGACTTCTGGAATGAGCCCAGCTTTCCTAAACCTGGCAGCCTCTGGGTTTTAGACTACAACTCCCAACATCCCTGAGCTGGGGCTGAAGCATGTCATGGTCCAAAACATCTGGAGGGCACTGACTCTGGGATGGCTGCTATAACAGGCAGCATTTGGGGATTAAGGTAAGGTTGATAAGCTTTGGAATGACAAGCAGCAGCTGTCCAGGGTGAGCTGCCCAATAATAATAATAATAATAATAATAATAATAATAATAATAATAATTTATTATTTATACCCCGCCCATCTGGCTGAGTCTCCCCAGCCACTCTGGGTGGTTCCCAATTGAATATTAAAACAATACAGCTTCAAATATTAAAAGCTTCCCTAAACAGGGCTGCCTTCAGATGTCTTTTAAAATTAGGATAGCTGCTTATGTCCTTGACATCTGATGGAAGGGCATTCAACAGGGCGGGTGCTGCTACCGAGAAGGCCCTCTGTTATAGAACTTCTGTGTTATAGAGAAGCATGCAGATGTTTAAAATAAAACAATGGATTGCAGATCTAGTAGGTTGAGACATAGTTTGCAGTAGATCAGCAAGGGTTTTGACTTTGAGTGGCATTTATTTATGAAAATATTTGCATACATGGTGTACGTATACAGTCATACCTTCGAGAAATGTGCTAAGAGGAAGGCACGCTTGGCAAATCCACACTGTGATCAACTCCTGTGCCTGGAAACCAATGTCCCCACTGTGGAAGGACGTGTGAATCCAGAATTGGCCTCCACAGTTACTTACAGACCCATTGTTAAAATCGTGTTTATGGGAGACAATCTTACTCGGCTACGAGTGAGCGCCAAAGAAGAAGACCTTGTTTCACAAATGCCTTGTGAGTTGAAAGTTTTGGCTCCCAAACGCCACAAACCCGGAAGTGAGTGTTCCGGTTTGCAAGCATTATTTGGAACCCAAATGTCTGAAATGGCTTCTGTGGCTTCCGATTGGTTGCAGGAGCTCCCTCCAACCAATCGGAAGCCGCAACTTGGTTTCTGAATGTTTTGGAAGTCGAACGGACTTCCAGAACAGATTCCGTTCAACCTCCGAGGTACCACTGTATAGTAGTTTCTAAAAACACAATAAAACATTAAAAACCACCAAAAAAAAGTTAAAAACGGACATCAATTAACCACTTTGGAAGGGTGTGTTCTTAATTGCCTGTGTATGCCTTGCCTGGTGGAAGAGAAGACTTTTCAGCAGGCATTTAAAAGTTGGCACAGAAGGTGCCTGCTTAATCTCTAGTGGCAGAGAGTTCCACATGACACTAAGGGCTTGATCTCTTGTTGTTGTCAAAGGAGCCTCACCAACTCTGGGAATGACCAACAATGCTCCTGCAGATGATCTCAGTGGCTGAGCTGGGATATAAGGGCTCAGGTGTTCCCTGAGGTACCTTGGACCTAAGTCGCTCAGGGCTTAATTAACACAAGGACCTTGAACCTGCCTCTTTTACCAATGGCGTCACATGTTCCCACCAGCAGTCTGGCTGCTACATTCTGCACCAGCTGGAGCTTCTGAACCAAGCCCAAGGGCAAGCCCCACAAAGAGCACATTGCAGTAATCCAGCCTCAAGGTCGACAACCTGTGGACTACAACAAATGGCCTGCTTCCCCCCTCTGCTAAACTAGGATATCAGAATGAAGAAAGATTGAGGGAGAATCTTGAGTGGATTTGTGTGAGATCAGAGCTGGGAAACATTTATCTGGCCTCCAGGGCAATCTGCCTCTTCATTCTGAAGGCACGGAAGCTCCCTGCATCCCCAGCACCATAATTTTGCATCAGACTTTGGCTGATGGATGTCAAAGTTCTAGTACCAAAGCCAAACGAAAACAAGGGAGATCAGTCAAGCCTAGCAGTGGAAGGTCCTATTTATTTCGTTTATCTCAGGCTCTCATTTTGCCAGTCTTAAATTTGGTTCTCCAACATTTCTGATATTGGGATCTTTTCTGTGAACCGCCCTGAGACCTCCGGGTATAGGGCGGCATATAAATTCAATAACTAAATGAATACAAAAAATAAAATAAATAAAGCAATTGCACATTTTCTTCTTAAAGAAAATCCTCAGCGTTTTAATGGGGATTTCTCCACAAATATTTTTTGCATGCCCTTTTGACTAATGTCCTCAATTTTGCAAGCAATTTCTCATAATACAATGCATTTTGTATGTTATTTTTTATAAATATCTTCATTTTTATATCCGTTTTAATCTAACATATGCATTATTTTTGTGTGTGTAAACATTCGTGGCTTTTCAAAATTTGGATAAGGGCACATTTTGAAGGATGCCTGCATTTTGGGTCTTGTGTTGTTTGGTTTCAAATGTTGAGCCGAAACAACAGGCTCCATCTCTGATCAAGTCTGAAGTCTACTGCAAAAACAAACAAACACCTGACCATGGACAGCTCCCTTTGAACGCTCCCATTCCAGACGGTTTTGTTTCTCATTTTTGAACAGAAAAAAATGACCTACTGGAATAGACCATTGCCCAGTCTAGTCCAGGGTTCTGTTCCCAATGCAGTTGGATTTGGGAGCCCCAGAAGAAAAGCATGCAAGCCCCTGTTGTTTGTTCCCTTGCACCTGAAATTCAGAGGTATACTGCTCTTGTACATGGAAGATTTATTACCTACCATGTCCAATTACTGCTGATAGAGTGGTCCTATGTAAATATGCCTAATCCTGATTTTAAAATGAAGCAAGTGACTGTGCCTGCATATTAATTCTATGTAAATTCATTAGATGGTCATGTGAAATGGTCACGAGAGCCAGTGGCGGTGTAGTATTTAGAGTGTCAGACTGGGACCTGGGAGAAACCAGGGTTCAAATCCATACTCGGCTGACTGGGGTGTGACCTTGGCTCAGTTGCTGCCTCCCATCCTGACCTTCCTTGCAGGGTTGTTGTCTGGATTAAATGAGGACTAGGACCTGGAAGACCAGGAATCAAATTCCCACCCAGCCATGAAGCTCATTGGGTGTGGCTTTGGGGGCCAGTCATGGCCCTTCTCAGCCTAATTCACCTTACATGGTTGTTGTAGCAATTAATTAGGCGGGGGCGGGGGGAAGAGACTTGAGTTCCTTGAAGATACAGATGGGAGCTAAATGCAACAAACAAACCAACAAACCCACCTCCCTTTATCTCCCCAGAGTATATAGTATATAATATATTTCTTCTTCCTCTTCTTCTTCTTCTTCTTCTTCTTCTTCTTCTTCTTCTTCTTCTTCTTCTTCTTCTTCTTCTTCTTCTTCTCTTTTTTCTGGGGGGGATTCAGGGGTACGCACACACTTAAACATTTTGTGAATCTTTGTTCTTTTGTCCATTTACTGTATTTATTTCCCCCAATTTGAACTACAAAATGGTGATTTTTCTTGAGTCAAAATGAGAGTACCC
This sequence comes from Zootoca vivipara, assembly GCF_965207765.1. Classification (NCBI taxonomy): domain Eukaryota; kingdom Metazoa; phylum Chordata; class Lepidosauria; order Squamata; family Lacertidae; genus Zootoca; species Zootoca vivipara. The sequence goes on from NC_142599.1 coordinate 17,176,018, forward strand.
CTAAACATTTTTTTTAAAAAAAAGCACTGATTATTATCATTATCATTATTATCAGAATACACTGCTCCTACTCCACAAGGAACCCAGAACAGTAAAGAGATTAAAAGATTCAAAAAACCATTGCAATTAAAAACATCTAAAACCAGTTACAGTTTTCTTAAAAAACCCAGGAGCAGCATTCTTCAGTATTCTCCCCTGCAAAAGAGGAATGTTTTCACATTCTTCGTGAAAGCTGATAATGGCACGGTGTCCCTCAAAGAATTCTGGGAACTGTAGTTGACCCCTTGCGGAACTGGGATTCCCAGCACTCTTTAACAAACTATAGCCCCTAGGATTTTCTGGGGGGAGCCATGTGCTTTAAGTGTATGGTGTGTAGGCGGCTGCAGCCTTCAAAGAAGGTGAGGTGGTCTTGGGAATGGCTCTGTGAACATCTCGAAGAACATATTTCTATGCGCCCTCCAGCGCCTGCCTCGGCCACAGCCAGGCAGCACATTTGGCCCAAGGCAAGAGCTGTTGATGTTCCTTCCCACCTCCTAGATAAATACCCCCCCTCCCTTCGCCAGAAGCATCAAAGGGGAGAGCTTGGCTGCCAGAGGAAGATCTTAATGAAGGTGATGGCAAGAGAAAGCATTTCAAGTCCAGGGGGAAAGGCGAGAGTACACCTAATTAAGTCAGCTCCTGTCTTTTGCTGATTCTGAGGTGCAGCTGAAAAAGAAGAGGAAAGGAAAAAAGGGGGGGGGAACCACACACGCATATATTTGCATTGTCCTTGCAGCCTCTTGCAACAGAGATATTGCCAACCCTGCATACTTGTCTCTCTCTTAACAAGATCAAATCTCCAATTTTCTCCTTAAGGTGCATAATCTGGCTTTAACAGATCCCCTGCTTTAAAAAAAAAAAGGAAGAAAACTGCCTACAAGGCTGGTTTGAAGGGTTGCAGTGAGGCTATGCAACTCTGTCTCCCTTCAGAGGAGGTCATGCAAATTTGGTGCGATGGCACCGCTCTTCCCCCAGCCTGAAAAAAGTTGTTGCAAGGAAGGGCTGCTCAGCTCAGAAGCAGTGTTAAAAACTCAGATAAATAAGGTAGGCACTAAAAGGCTCTTCAAACCAAATTTGCAGTCGCCAAAACAGAACGTCTAGTTGCCTTTTGGGGGCCAGACGGCTCTAAATCTTACTTTTCAAATGATTGATTCTCAGTTAGACATCTGGCTATTTCAGATGGCAACCTTGAACTACTTAGGTTAAGAGCTTTGAGAACTTAAAGAATAAAAGTCACTTGATCCTGGGACGGTCAATATTATTATTATTATTATTATTATTATTATTATTATTATTATTATTATTATGTTTCTGAGTATGTTTCTAAGCACAATTCAAAGTGTTGGTGCTGACCTTTAAAGCCCTAAACGGCCTCGGCCCACCTGAAGGAGCATCTCCACCCCCATCATTCTGCCCAGACACTGAGGTTCAGCGCTGAGGGCCTTCTGGCGGTTCCCTCCCTGTGAGAAGTGAGGTTGCAGGGAACCAGGCAGAGGGCCTTCTCGGTAGTGGCACCCTCCCTGTGAAATGCCCTCCCATCAGAAGTCAAGGAAATAAACAACTTTCTGACTTTTAGAAGACATCTGAAGGCAGCCTTGCTTAGGGAAGTTTCTAATGTTTGATGTTTTGTTGTGTTTTTAATATTATGTTGGGAGCTGCACAGAATGGCTGGGAAAACCTAGCCAGATGGGCGGTGTAATAATAAACCACAGAGCCCTAGGGCTTGCCAATCAGAACGTCGGCAGTTTGAATCCCTGCGATGGGGTAAGCTCCCATTGCTCGGTCCCAGCTCCTGCCAACCTAGCAGTTCAAAAGCATGTCAAAGTGCAAGTAGATAAATAGGTACCACTACAGTGGAAAGGGAAACGGTGTTTCTGTGTGCTGCTCTGGTTCACCAGAAGTGGCTTTGTCATGCTGGCCACATGACCCGTAAGCTGTACACCGGCTCCCTCTGCCAATAATGTGTGATGAGCGCCGCAACCCCAGAGTCGGTCATTACTGGACCTAATGGTTAGGGGTCCCTTTACCTTTACCTATAAGCTAAACAAGCTATAGCTTAGGGCCCCACACTCTTGCCCCCCCCAAATATACTTATTAACTGTATTTCACTATTAATATACTTCTTCTTAATTGTATTTCCGTTCAACAATTACTTTGATAAAATACATATTTTGTTATGTGCAAATGGTTTTAGATACCCGTTAGGTCCATAAATTACCATATAGCATATATTCAACACAAAAAAACAGCGACAATTTGTTGTTGACAAAGGACAGCTGGACATATAACGGGCCCCATTACCTTCAGTAGCTAAGGGCCTCATCAAACCTAAATCTGACTCTGGCTGTGAGAACAGGATGCGGGACTAGATGGGCCACAGACATGATCCAGCAGGCTCTTCTGAGGTGATCGCCTCACTCTGCCTTCGGATCTGGCCAGTAATTTGTACATGCTCGCTTGGAGAACGTGAAGAACGTTGGCCCTGAATGTGCGCCCGCTTGGCATAGTTGTCAAGGTTTAAGGCTCTTTGGGGGCAGATTCTCATGCATCTCTAGGTCCAGGAGTTGAGACACAGTGCTATGCCTCCCCCGCCTTGGGGGCTGTTCTGCGTTGGAAATAATGAAGTTGCTTTGAAGAGCAACGGCGGAACCATATGGAGACTGAGCTCTCTTGCAGGAGCCATTTCACGTTTGCCGGGAGTTCAGCTGTGTACTTAGCACTAAAACAGTGAGTAAATATGATGGATTCGTCTGAGGCGAGGTGCTTTTCCCACATCAAAGCAACAGGGTTTTTCTTTGCAAGCCAGATTTGCAGGGAAGCATTTAAACTCGGCACATTTCCTATCAGATTTTGAAGGTCTGTGACACGCTGCCCTGAGCGGTTGATTTCGGGGGGTTGTTAAGTTTGTACGTTGCTTTGAAACACTCCATGTTGATATTGCTCTGTGTGGGGTTCCAAGAGTTCACACTGTGGATGTGCTCCTGGATTCAGCCCTGAGCATGGACGCCCAGGTTGCTGTGGCAGCCAGCAGTGCATTTGCACAGGTAAAAGGTAAAGGGACCCCTGACCATTAGGTCCAGTCGTGACTGACTCTGGGGTTGTGGTGCTCATCTCGCATTATTGGCCGAGGGAGCCAGCATACAGCTTCCAGGTCATGTGGCCAGCATGACAAAGCCGCTTCTGGCGAACCAGAGCAGCACACGGAAACGCCATTTACCTTCCTGCCGGAGCGGTTCCTATTTATCTACTCACACTGGCGTGCTTTTGAACTGCTAGTTTGGCAGGAGCTGGGACTGAAAAATGGGAGCTCACCCCATCGTGGGGATTTGAACCGCCGACCTTCTGATTGGCAAGCCCAAGGGTCGGTGATTTAGACCACAGCGCCACCCACGTCCCACGATTTGGAGCATACAGTACAGCAATTCCTCAGTGTTATTATCCCCATGTGCCTTCTCCAGAGTGACCCTAGGAGCCAATCCTCAGTAGTTAACTCACCTCCTTTCACTCTGATTGGTTACATACAGTACAGCAATTCCTCACGGAAACGCCATTTACCCTCCCGCTGTAGCGGTACCTATTTATCTACTTGCACTTTGACGTGCTTTCGAACTGCTAGGTTGGCAGGAGCTGGGACAGAGCAATGGGAGCTCACCCACAGTGCCACCCACGTCCCTATTTGCACAGGTACAGATCCTCCAAGTGTCCCTATTTTCCAGGGACAGTCCCAGATTTAGAGAAGCTGTCCCGGTTTCTGATTTGATCCTGCTTTTCCTTAGGACACCTCTATTTTCAGCAGAGAAATGTTGGAAGGTATGGAGTTATGTGACCCCTGAGCCAAGGAGATAAGTAACTACACAACCTTTAGAAGACATCTGAAAGCAGCCCTGTATGGGGAAGTTATTTAATGTTCAATTTTAAATATTTTATTACGTTTTTATATATGTTGGAAGCTGCTCATAGTGGATGGGGCAACCCAGTCAGATGGGCAGGTATAAATAAAACAACAACAACAACAACAATTACAATTACAATTACTATTATTGAATAAAGGTAAAGGTAAAGGAACCCCTGACCATTAGGTCCAGTCATGACCGACTCTGGGGTTGCACGCTCATCTCGCATTATTGGCCGAGGGAGCCGGCGTATAGCTTCCTGGTCATGTGGCCAGCATGACAAAGCTGCTTCTGGCAAACCAGAGCAGCGCACGGAAACACCGTTTACCTTCCCGCTGTAGCGGTTCCTATTTATCTACTTGCACTTTGACGTGCTTTCGAACTGCTAGGTTGGCTGGAGCTGGGACCAAGCAATGGGAGCTCACCCCGTCGCAGGGATTCGAACCGCCGACCTTCTGATCAGCAAGCCCTAGGCTCAGTGGTTTAACCACAGTGCCACCTGGGTCCCTATTATTGAATAGGACATCCCTATTTTCATCAGAGAAATATTAGAGGGTACAAAGGCAAAGCTAGTGTGCCAGCTAACCCTCTGTTGACCGGGGCTGGTTATAGGGCACATCCAACTCCCTTATTACAATACCTCCATTGGCTCCTGGCTCCAGGCACAATTCAAAGTGTTGGCTATGACCTATAAAGCCCTAATACAGCTTAGGCTCAGGTTATCTGAAGGACCCTATCCTCCCATACAAACTTGCTCAGGCTCTGAGATCTTCAAGGGAGGCCGTTTTCTTGGTCCCACCACCCTCACAGGCCCGCTTGGTGGGGACGTGGCTGCTCGGTGGCTGCTCCCAGGCACCTAGAGCAGGTAGACCGGCTCCCTCCTCGTTGTCCTTATGTCCTCCGGTAAAGACTGTTTTATTCCAATAGGCCTTTGGGAACTGACTGTTCTTTAAGGAAAGGGGTTTTAATATTGTGATGCTGTGCTTATTATTGGTATTTTAATACACTTGCATTTTTATATTGTTCAAATTCAGGGTTGCTTCCAATTCTATGGTTGTACTTTTCAGTGTTACCTTTCGTTTGTTTTCAGCTTTCTGTGTTTTTTTGTAATTGTGAGTGACAGAAGGCAGTATAATAAATGGTATGGTTAAATCAATGAGAGTTTGGGCATCTGTGTGTGTATGGAAAGCACATCACCCTGGTTCAGCAAGGTGAGATACTTACACACGGGTATATGTTTCTGAGATACAGATGGATACACATGTCTTTTATCATGAAATTCCTGTGTGCCCCACTGAATTAGCTAATGTGGCTTTGCAGGCGGATGAGCGAGCGTATGCTCCCTGTTTATTGCCACCCGCTGCTGTCTGTCACTGTTTGCATACATAAAAAAAATAAGGACATATGAAGATCCTAACTGTTAGATCAGGCCAGTATTGTGTCTGCACAGGGGCCAACCAGTGGGAGACCTTGCAAGAAAGACCTCAGTGTGAGCAGGGGGAAGAGTGTCGGGGTGCCAGTGTGGGATGTGACACATACCGTATTTTTCTGTGTATAAGACTAGGTTTTCCCCTTAAAAAATAATGTCAAAAATCAGGGGGCATCTTATACACGGATACATCTCTCCCCCCCATTTTCTTAAATCTGAGTCCCCCCCAAATAGGGGGCATCTTATACATGAGGGCGTCTTATAGATGGAAAATACGGTAGATAGCAGTCAAGTACAACATTCCTAGAGTGTACATGAAAGGGGATGTTTGCTCCAGTCAGTAGAAAACTTCCTGTTTCCTCCTGAGCTGGGACAAAGTTCCTCTGCATGTGACTAGAGGTGGGCATGGCCTTACCTGCCCAGGTACCAAAAGGGGCAAGGCAGGCGCCAATCACTCTCTTCTCCATCTTGCTTTCGCCGTGTGAGCAGCAGTGACTGCCTGTCTGCAGTCACTGGGACTGACTCCCATAAGGGGTAGTTCCATGTGTATATACTTTGTTACATAAGTCTGCCTTCAGGAATCCATCTGTGAACTGAATGTGTGAGTAAACTTCATTATATATACCAGGGGTGGCCAACTCCCAAGAGATTGCGATCTACTCACGCAGTTAAAAACAGGCAGTGATCTACCCCATTTGGGGGGGTTCAGGTTGGTGAGCTTTTTTAGGGAGGAAAGTCCATTTTTAGGGGTTCAGGTCAAAGTTGTTGAGCTTTTTTAGGGGAGTCAAAGTTGTTGAGCCAGTGATCTACCAGTGATCTACCACAGACATCCAGTGATCTACCAGTAGATCACGATCTACCTGTTGGACATGCCTGAAAAATGCCTTACACAAGATTGTGTCGTATCTTTTTAAGGGGGAGGAAAAGGGGATTACCAGGAATCCTATATTGAGAAGCTTAAACAAGCAAGCTAACCGCTGTGTGTTTAAAAGGGGAATGCACTCTGCTAAGTAAAGGGACTTGCTAATGCAAGTTAGGAAGGATATTATTATACAATATATCTTCTCCTGCCTCCCTGGCCTGGTGCTCCTCTCTGCCTGCCCACCAAGGGCATATCGCCCAGCTGGGCTCCCCTCCCCCATGGCCGGGCAAGTGGCTCAGCCCTGCTTTGTGGGGTTGGGGTCACTCTGGCGGTGTCTGGCCTGGCTCCTCACCCCACCTGGCAGTAACCAATACCACACCGCAAAGTGTGAGAGCACTATTCCTGCTTGCGAGTCCCAGCAACTGGCAAATATAGTCCTTGTGGCTAGCAGCCGTTCAGACTCTTGTCTTCGGTCAGTTTGTCTAGTCCTGAAACCATCCAAGCTTGTGGCCGTTTCTGCTGTTTGTGGGAGTGAGCTACATAGCTTAACTACGAATTCTACGAGTCTTCTGACATTCAGCTTTCTTGACTGTCCATATGCTGCTTTCAATGTGCAGTGCAAATAGGGCTCTAGGAGGGTTAGGAAGGTAAGGTAAAGGACCCCTGGATGGTTAAGTCTGGTCAATGGTGACTATGGGATTGCGGCGCTCATCTCGCTTTCAGGCCGAGGGAGTTTGTCCAGAGACAGCTTTCTGGGTCATGTGGCCAGCATGACTAAACTGCTTCTGGTGCAATGGGACACTGTGACAGAAACCATTTACCTTCCTGCTGTAGTGGTACCTATTTATCTACTTGCACTGGTGTGCTTTCGAACTGCTAGGTTGACAGGAGCTGGGACAGAGCAACGGGAGCTCACTCCATCGTGGGGATTCGAACAGCCGACCTTCTGATCGGCAAGCCCAAGAGGCTCAGTGGTTTATAACACAGTGCCACCCGCATCCCTTTTTGCTAGGAAGGGCACCTCCTGCTTTTCTAGGTATCAGCCTTCCTCACCCGCTGGGATATATAGATAGATTTGTGTGGGAGAGAGTGTGAGTATCCTAATTGTAACTCATTAATTAGGAGCCGTAAAGGAAGCCGCATGCCATTGATCTCTCAGCCAAGTCTGGCATAGCTGTGCGTGGTTGCAGAGATGCCCCCCTGTACCTTCTGTCTTTCCTCCTTGCTGCTCCTGAGTGACAGCACTTTCCAAGCCAAGGCAAAACACTCCTGCCTCCGTCTTTACACTAGAGGGCTGTCTGTCCCTTTCACTTCAGAGGAGAAACATTAGCCCATCTGCGCTGAACACTCCTGTCGCTCCTGCCTCCAAACTGTTCAAGAGCGGCCCCCCGTCCGCCTTGTCAGGTGGGAGTCGCTCCACGAGCTTTTATTTACCGCTCAACGAGTCTATTTGCACTGCATACAAACATCTGTGTTTTTTGTATGGTTCCCCCCCCCCCTTCCTGGTGCTGTTTATCGCATTGAAGCTGTTTGTATTGAATGCTGCTGAGACCTTTGCTTGGGTTTATTGAAAGAGAGAAAATGAAGGGGAGGAGGGAAACACAAACCCGTACACTATTGTCTCTCCATTCTTTCTGAGGCAAGGAAGGGTCAAAGTCTGGAAACGTTTCAAACCAGAGACTTGAATGGAGAAACACACACACACACACACACACACACACACACACGTATATGCATATATATGCCTTGGTGAGACCTGGCCTGTGTCCAGTTCTGGGAAGGATGTTGACAAGCTGGAACATGTGCAGAAGAGGGAAACCAAGATGATCAAGGATCTGGAAACCAAGCCTTATGAGGAACGGTTGAAGGAGGTGGCTATGTTTAGTCTGGAAAAGAGGAGATTGAGAGGTGATGTGATAGCCATCTTCAAATATCTCAAGGGCTGTTTCATGGAAGAGGGAGCAAGATTGTTTTCTCCTGCTCTGGAAGGTAGGATTTGAACCAACAATTTCAAGTTACAAGGAAGGAGATTCCGGCTCAACATCAGCGCTGTCCAACAGTGGAACGGTCTCCCTCGGGAGGTTGTGGACTCTCCTTCTTTGGAGGTTTTTATCCAGTTGAATAATACCACTGTCATGGTTTCCAACAAAGAATCATGGGAAGTGGCCGAGGCTGATGGGAGTTGTAGTGCAACAACACCTGTGGAAGGTGCCTTGCCAGCTCCCTGAATTGTACACAGTATCCGGAATGTGCTTTCATCTGGAATCTTTTTGGGTATTGCTTTGTGCATGGGCTGCTGGTGATGGAGGAAGAAAAGGCAGAGGAGGGGTTGGGTCGCATCTTCTTCTTTCTTTGGCGATCATTCGTAGCCGAGTAAGATTCTTCCATAAACACGGTTTTAACAATGAATCCGTAAGTGACTGTGGAGGCCAGTTCTGGATCCACACGTCCTTCCACAGTGGGGACATTGGTTTCCGGCCAGGAGTTGATCACGGTGTGGATTTGCCAAGCGTGCAACTCAGGACGCAAGGGAGAAAAGTGCAAGGTGGAAGGCACGCTTGGGTCATATCAACTGATCAAAAGCAGCCACTTCCCCTCTCCTGCTGCTCTTTCTCTCTCTCTCTGCCTTCATCGCTAATCTCTCTGACAATAGTGGGAGCATAAATAATTGTTATTACAGCGCCCGGCCACGCAAAGAATGATGGATTGTGGGAAACCACGGCAAGGCGCTGCTTGCAAATGAGGAAACAAATATGGAGAGGGCTTATTAGTGGCTGGCTCCATCCATCACCCCTGACAAGGCCCAGATGATGTCGAGAGAGGAGGGCATCTCTTGCCATGATTACCCCACTTAGCTGTCAGGCCTGGCTGTGCTCAATCTGGAGATGGGGTCAGGCAGGCTGGATATTAATCCAATCAAGGGGTGGGCACCTTCCAATTCAGAAATTTTGCACCACTGTGATGCCCTCTAAAGCCCAGGATTCTCAACTCTGGAGCCCCAGCAGAGCGGCCTCTCTGTTGTGGTCCAAGTGACGTCCCCTCCCTTCGCATTAATGGAAAGCCCTGTGGAGGATGCCGTCTGCTGCAACCTCAATAATTCATCACTCCCTGATTCTGCGTCCTTGTAAAATCTCCATTAGCCCTGTAACTGTGGTTTAGGCCCAGAACGGCCCCTCCCGCTCGCTGGAGAAGCTTCTCTTCACTTTCTCTCCACAAAAGGCCATGCAGGGAGGCCCTTTGCTGCTGCGTTTTAAGCAGCAAAAAAAAAATGGCCCCAGGGCCCAGGCCTAGCATGGCCTTTTAGGAGGGCTGAGGGAGAAGGGGCTAGCCAAGAGTATTGTTTGACAGCCAATGGATATTTGATCTTTTTTCAGTATTTCACTAAATAAATCAGCTGTTTTATTGGTTTATATTTAATATAATATAATAAATTTATATTTATATTTATATTTATATTATTTGTATTTGTATTTATATTTATATTTGTATTTGTATTTGTATTATTTGTATTTGTATTTATATTCTGGCTCTCCTCTAAGGAGCTCCAGGTAGAATCCCAGAACTCCTTTCCCCTCTGGGATTTTCACAACAGCCCTGCAAGGTGGGCTCTATTCAGCTATGATGGCTTGTCATTCAGAGGAGCTTCCTTTTAGTTATTTTTTTTAATCGGGTTTATATCCCTCCCTCCCTCTCTCCCTCCCTCCCTTGGAGCCCAAGGCAGCAATGAGATATATGATCTAAAACCAAAGAAAAAATAACATTCCAAAGCAGGCTCAAAACATTCCAAAAGCAATTGGAATTAGAAACACCCTCCCATCTCAAGCTTGTCGGGAGCAGTATTCCTCAGTCACCAAATGCACCTGGGGAAACAGGAATGTTTCTGAATGCCTCCTGAATAAAGATGGAGACAGGCCAGGAATGTGTCCACCAGGGGGGCACATTCCACAAATTGAGAGCCACCACTGAAAAGGCCCTGTCATGAAGCAACGCCAAGCAAGCAGTCCCCAGTTCAGGACTCTGCATGGATTTGAATCTGGTTTTCTTATCTAGGAGTGGGGAGAAATATTGGGCTTCCAGATGTTGGGACTACAAGTCTCATCATCCCTGACCATTGACCTTTCTGGTTGGAGCTTCTGGGAGTTCAAAACCAGGATGGACCCAGGTTTCCCCTACCTGCTCTAACCTCTGCACCATGCAAGCTCTCTTTTGAGCCCAGGAGAGGGTAAATCCCCCCCATTGTGTGCACATCTTATCCACTGGGTTCCAACCTCTGAGCTGCTAGCGCCTAACCCTGTCTCCATCCATGCGCCTATTCCATACCCCATCTGAGGCCTTTTCAAAAATCGCAAGCAGATAACCCTGCTCATGTTAGGACCAAGGTGCGGTTTCATGGTTTCAAAATCCACGAACCAGGTTTGTGTATGGAATGGTTCTGTGGTTAGAACCAGAAAGGAAAATAAAGAAGTAACATACAGTTGTACCTTGGAAGTCGACTTCCAAAAAGTTTGGAAACCAAAGCACAGCTTCTGATTGGATGCAGAAATGGACTACTGTACAATGGTCAGGCTATCTTAGTGCAGGAACAGTTGTAGCTGGAAAATCAGGTGAAGGTGGTAAAAGGCACTGTTGTTGTTGTTTAGTTGTTTAGTCGTGTCTGACTCTTTGTGACCCCATGGACCAGAGCACGCCAGGCACTCCTGTCTTCCACTGCCTCCCGCAGTTTGGTCAGGCTCATGTTGATGGCTTCAAAAACACTGTCCAACCATCTCGTCCTCTGTCTTCCCCTTCTCCTAGTGCCCTCAATCTTTCCCAACATCAGGGTCTTTTCCAAGGATTCTTCTCTTCTCATGAGGTGGCCAAAGTCTTGGAGCCTCAGCTTCACGATCTGTCCTTGCAGTGAGCACTCAGGGCTGGTTTCCTTCAGAATGGATAGGTTTGATCGTCTTGCAGTCCATGGGACTCTCAAGAGTCTCCTCCAGCACCATAATTCAAAAGCACCAATTCTTCGGCGATCAGCCTTCTTTATGGTCCAGCTCTCATTGATTCCCATGTTTGGGAGACAGGAAAGTTACCTGTTCTGGATGGGATTGCACTCCCTCTGAAGGAGCAAGTGCATAACTTGGTGTGTTCTCCTGGATACATCGTAAAAGGCACTACTAGCCACAAAGAACAGGTGGGCCTCTAGTAACAAACGGTGTATTCAGGAGAACACACCAAGGACCAACACTTGCAATCTCATCCAGAACAGGTAACTTTCCTGTCTCCCAAACATGGGAATCACCCACCCAAAGAGCCTCCATCTTTGTCTAGACCAGTGTTTCTCAACCAGTGTGCCTCCAGATGTTTTGGGACTACAACTCCCATCATTCCTGACCACTGGTCTTGCTAGCTAGGGATGATGGGAGTTGTAGTCCCAAAACATCTGGAGGCACACTGGTTGAGAAACACTGGTCTAGACCACCACTGCATTCAGACACCAATCCAGAGCTTTCCCAACCTCTCCTGATTCAGATGTTCTGGAGAGAAGCAGAGCAAGATTTAATGGAGTCAATGTAGCAGAGTAGATTTTGTGGCATTTATACTTGGCAGGGGTTGCTGACGTGCAACAGCATTTCATATTTACCCGCAATGGAGGGCTGGCGCATCAAGCATTTAGTCCCTTGATGGCGTAGCATCCAGGACATGCAATATTTAACACATGGCAGCATTTGACATTTGAGAGATGATGCTCGGTGCCTGATAAAAACAAACAAGCCACCACATGATGCAAACAAGTCTAAAGCGCGCAGGAGGATCATTTCGAGATGTGGAAAGGAACACCAGCACCAAAGCCACACACTTGACTTTCAGCATTCAACATCTGCATGGCCAAATGGGAGATGTTGGAGAATTCTGCCTGTTTGCAGTCAGAAGCCGCTCATCCCTTTTTGCCACTTGAGGCAAAATGGGAAGGACAGCTTTGTCTTGCTACTCCCCCCCACTTCTGCCACCACCTACCTGCTGCTGTCGCCATTGTTCTGCCACCGTCACACACCCAGTTGAATCCATCTCTGGCAGAGAAGCGCCATTGCGGTCAGTGCAAATTTGGGTCAAGATTGTGCCATTTTCTTTAAACAAAATTATTTAGTTTTTCAGATTTTAAAAATTTGCAAACAATGATCAAACAACCATTGTGGGTCCTTATATATATATATATATATATATATATATATATATATATATATATATATAATCTATTTTTATTAATTTTCCAATTAAAAACAATTATATCTCATTCATTATTTCAAATTATACAAATACATATAAATCAAACCGAATGTTATGCCAAATCATCTAAGAATTTTTCGGGGTTCCCATGCTTCAAGAAATTGGGGATTCCTCGCAGCTGCTCACTGCCGTCTTTTTCTAAAGTCCAAATCATCACTCAAAGTCTATTATAGTCCCGATCTTTCCCTTACAGTCACAAAGATGTTTTCCTCTCATCCGATTTTTCCCCAGCTGCTGAGATAAGTATCAAACGAGATTTCACATATGTGTGGGTCCTTATATTAACCCAGGCACCCCCAAACTGCGGCCCTCCAGATGTTTTGGCCTACAACTCCCATGATCCCTAGCTAACAGGACCAGTGGTCGAGAAAGATGGGAATTGTAGTCCAAAACATCTGGAGGGCCGAAGTTTGGGGGTGCCTGTATTAGCCTTCTGCATCTTGTCTGTTAATCCAAATCTTTTAGATCTCCATTGTATCCAAAATTCAACATTAAAGTACACGTGTCCTTCCAATCCTACTGTTTATAATGGTTTTTAAGGTAAATTATATATTTTCCCCATTCCTTATTAAAATTTTGGTCCCCCTGATTTCTGATTCTTCCTGTCTGCCATTCTTCTCTGATAGAGACTCTGTGTTCTTTCCATCTCTGGGCTAGTAACATCCGAGCAGCAGTGGTCACATACATAAATAGTCTTTTCTGATCCATTGGAATTTCGGCACCTAGAATTCCGAAAAGAAAAGCTTTGGGGTTGTTGTTTTTTTTAAAAAAAGAAAAGGTCACTTTGAACATTTCCCCCCCCAGTTCATTATATATCATCTCCCATAATGCTTTTACTACCTTACATGTCCGCCACATATGATAAAAGGTGCCTTCTTTTTCCTTCCATTTCGAGCATGTATTTGCAGGGGCATAGGAAGGGGGGGCACCCTGGGTGTCATCCCGAGGTGTGTATGACAAAATCCCCCCTAGGCAGATCACCGCGCCACCCTCCTGGGTGGCGATCGCCCCCCTGGACGCTGATCGCCACGCCAATCGCCCCCAATGGGTGTCACGCCCCTGTCCCATCCCTCCCTAAGGGCGGCACATGCCCCATCCAGTCCCTGTGGGTGCCACGTGCACCGCTCCCCCCCCATGGCTTCCTTGGCGACTGTGTATTTGACTTGGTTTTGTACATTTTAGCTAGTTTACCGGGATTGTGCCAATTTTGGCTGAAGTATATTTTGCTCTAGGAGGCTTAGTTTGGTCAGAATCGAGTATACCTTTCCAGAGTTAATGCTAATTACTTCTGGTAAATGAGCCACCATAGCTGCTAGAGGGCTGTGAAAATTGTGTCCTGGACTTTTTAGACTCGTCTACCTGTCAACCTAGCAGTTCGAAAGCACGTCAAAATGCAAGTAGATAAATAGGAACCGCTACAGCGGGAAGGTAAACGGCGTTTCCATGTGCTGCTCTGGTTTGCCAGAAGTGGCTTTGTCATGCTGGCCACATGACCTGGAAGCTATACGCCGGCTCCCTCGGCCAATAATGCGAGATGAGCGCGCAACCCCAGAGTCGGTCACGACTGGACCTAATGGTCAGGGGTCCCTTTACCTTTACCTTTTACCTGTCATGTACTATCTGAAACCAAAGGGGTGCATTGGTTGCCAGATGTGAAATATATTGCCATTATTTCCAGCTCTCCTACCCTCTCCTAGATCATGGGAAGTAATAGTACCACTGTATTCTGCTTTGGTAAGACCTCACCTGGAGTACTGTGTCCAGTTCTGGGCACCACAGTTCAAGAAGGATACTGACAAGCTGGAACGTGTCCAGAAGGGGGCAACCAAAATGGTCAAAGGCCTGGAAACGATGCCTTATGAGGAACGGCTTAGGGAGCTGGGTATGTTTAGCCTGGAGAAGAGAAGGTTAAGGGGTGATATTATAGCCATGTTCAAATATATAAAAGGATGTCATATAGAGGAGGGAGAAAGGTTGTTTTCTGCTGCTCCAGAGAAGCGGACACAGAGCAATGGATTCAAGCTACAAGAAAGAAGATTCCACCTAAACATTAGGAAGAACTTCCTGACAGTAAGAGCTGTTCGATAGTGGAATTTGCTGCCAAGGAGTGTGGTGGAGTCTCCTTCTTTGGAGGTCTTTAAGCAGAGGCTTGACAGCCATCTGTCAGGAATGCTTTGAATGTGTTTCCTGCTTGGCAGGGGGTTGGACTGGATGGACCTTGTGGTCTCTTCCAACTCTATGATTCTATGATTCTACCCCACAATCAGAAGTATTGCCACATCCAACAGTGGAGGCAGAGCTCAGCCATCATGGCTATGACTTAAGACAGAGGATACAGCAATGGACTCATTTGCTATAAGGGCAGCAAACACAAAGATAAAGGGCCTGTTCTGGCCTACAAGCAATTGCTTTCCTGGTGCTCCAAGACCCCACTTGATTCTGGCAGCAGTGGCAAAAAGAGTGGGGAAGTGGGCCAAACCTTCCAGAGGGCACCCAGTTGGGGAAGGCTGTTTTATACCCTTGACTTTGCTCTGGTCCTTTCCAACCCTTTGACACCTCTTCTATCAGAGTTAGACCCAAACGAAAATCACCATAATGAAGCTGGGATGAATTCCCGATTGACATTCTTGACGTTGTTATTCCACAAAACTGTGTGGAACTGACTTAATGTTCCATCTGAAACAAAAGGCAATTCTTCAGACGTTTTGCATTAGGTGATGGCTAGGCTGTGTCTGACATCTGCTGTGGATGGTTTTGTCCATGCAACGATGCACACAACTTTATGCATTAAAATCTGCAATTGAACTTGGATGCCCAACTGCAAAATGATGTTGTTGTTGTCGAAGTTCTCCTTCTCCTTCTCCTTCTCCTGAATGCAGATTTAAATTCTTCCCATTCCTGTTGGCTGTAGCCTTTGACATCAGCATTCTGCCACTTGATGCCCTTTCCTTACACAGCCAGAGCAGCTTGCCTTTGCACAGAGCTATTTCCCCCTTGCTGCTAGGCAAGCTCAGGCACCGAGGTGATCGGCTTACTCAGATACTCGGGAGAAGTTGAGATATACCCATATCATTAGCTCAGCTTAGCAAACATTATTTGCTGCAGAAACTGCCTTGTTGCCTCCTTCCTGGCTCCTGCTGCTGCGTTTGACTTTCCGGCATTCCCTGCTGTGTTGTGTGGAGAATGTTATGCACCTTAGCCTACTGTTTGCCAAATGCCTAATTGCTGGGTCCCACTTTTTTCATTTTGAATTTAAATCCACACTGAGTTGAACACCCCCCTCCCAAGATTTGTCTTCACAAAGCACATAGCCTCTGATCAGGGATGCAGATCATAGCTAGTACAGTACTTAAATTCAAATCGCAGAAATTAATTAAAATAGAAACATCGTCACCCACCCCCACCCATCTCTCCCCCATCTACCTCTTTCCCCCTTTCTTCCCAATGTCTCAACAAATGAAACCAATTTGTAAAAAGGTTACGAGAGACATTGCATACCAGTATATCTTTGTAAATCAAGAAAATCTTTAATAATAATAATAAGAAATTAAGAGGGAAATGGGGGAAATGGGTTCATGAGTGAGCCCTCGAATCAGACTGGTTTGCACGTTTGTGTCCGTGGCTTAGAGTGGCACAGTTGGCAGCTCTTAAGATTTGCCTGGGGCCTCAAAATAATAGAAGCCACCTGGCTGCCATTCTCTCCCCCCCCCCTCTGGCTATATCACCCAGCAGTCAGACGCTGGCATAGATCAGCCCTGAGTGCTAATTAATTAAGGTGATTGCTACTGTGGCTTGTGATGGGCTTATAATAGGTTTTATCTGCAGTTATGAGGGAGTGGCAAGAGATTAAGGAGGTCTTAAGCGGTCTCCTAATTGGCCTCCGATGGGAACGATGACGTCCTGCGAAGAGCTCTCACAGCTGCCCTTTCCACACCCCCTGGGGGCAGGAGCTGCGGTTCAAAGCAGTGCAGAACGCTCAGGACCTGTAGCTCAGCGGTGGAGCATCTGCCTTGCTTGTAGAAGGTCACAGCTTCAATCCCCAGCATCTCCAGGTAGGGCTGGGAATGTCCCCAGTCTGAAATTGGAGAGAAACTGCCTGTCAGTATAGACACTGCCTCCTGACCAAACTACAGGAGGCAGTGGAAGACAGGAGTGCCTGGCGTGCTCTGGTCCATGGGGTCACGAAGAGTCGGACACGACTAAACAATTAAACAACAAAATAGACAAAGGTGAACTACAGAGAAGATTGAGCATAAGGCACCTTCCTAGACCATGCTTCAGGGGTACAGCACCAGCTTTTTAGACCCTCCAGGTATCCCTATTTTCCAGGGACGTCCCTGATTTAGAGAAGCCACCCCGGTTTCTGATTTGATCGCAGAATGTCCCACTTTTCCTTAAAGGTAAAGGGACCCCTGACCATTAGGTTCAGTCG
This sequence comes from Zootoca vivipara, assembly GCF_965207765.1. Taxonomy (NCBI): domain Eukaryota; kingdom Metazoa; phylum Chordata; class Lepidosauria; order Squamata; family Lacertidae; genus Zootoca; species Zootoca vivipara. The sequence continues at coordinate 17,192,940 of NC_142599.1, forward strand.
TGGATGACTCTGGGGTTGCGGCGCTCATCTCGCGTTATTGGCCAAGGGAGCCAGCGTACAGCTTCTGGGCCATGTGGCCAGTATGACAAAGCCGCTTCTGGCGAACCAGAGCAGTGCATGGAAACACCATTTACCTTCCTGCCGGAGCGGTACCGATTTATCTACTTGCACTTCATGTTTTCGAACTGCTAGGTTGGCAGGAACTGGGACCGAGCAACGGGAGCTCACCCTGTTGCAGGGATTCGAACCGTCGACCTTCTGATCAGCAAGCCCTAGGCTCTGTGGTTTAACCCACAGCGCCACCCGCATCCTGGGTGTCCCTATTTTCATCTAAGAAATGCTGGAGTGTATGGAGTTATCTGACCCCCCTAAGCTGTCTGAAGGCAATCCAGCATAGGGAAGTTTTTTATAATTTCAAAAAAAATGTTTTATTATGTTTTTATATATGGGGCAACCCAGTCAGATGTGTGGGGTATAAATAGTAAAACCAAGAAGAGTGTGTAGGACAATCTCCAGAATCCAGAGAGCTTCGCTGAATATTAATTCATTTTTTCTTCTGCACTGTAAGTCACCCTGAGAACTTTGTTCTAAGGGTGGTGTGTGTGTGTAAAATATATATAAAAAATAGTATAGAAAGCAGGGTATGTCCACACACAGAGAAGATAACAGAACCTTGCATCAGATGAATGATAATGATTTGCTATAATTAAAAAAAACAACAACAAGAAAATGATGTTGGAAGGGAGTGTGCTTTAAGACTGCAGTTTATATCTACCTTAAAAAAAATCCTTGGGAGGGGAGGGCGCAATCCAATCACTGCCTGGCATTTTGAAGGACATTTCCGAAATGGAAACAGGAGCAATAAACTAAAAGGTTACTTTCTGCATAATTCCCAGGGCGTTTTGATCAGTATGGTGGATTTGCTAGAGCCAAAACTTCTTCTTCCATGACAGGTACATGCTCTGTCAGGGCAGCAGGAGGATGGGGAGGAGGTCAGGCTTCAGCGGCATCTTATCCCATGGCAGAGGTTCACAGGATCCTGTTCTTCTTGTGGTTGTGGAGCAGGGAGTACAGCAGGTGTGAACAACCCGAATCATTTCAGCCCAAGGGACCAATTCATTTTTGGCCAACCACTAGGTTGTAGGGTTGCCAGACTCAATAGAGGACAGGACTTCTGTGCCTTTAATTGCCCTGCTCTCTTTTGAGTCTGGAAACCTTAAAGAGAAACCAGCAGACCCTTTGTTTAATTTCCAAGCAAAGGGTCTGCTGGTTTCTCTTTAAGGTTTCCAGACTCAAAAGAGAGCAGGGCAATTAAAGGCACAGAAGTCCTGTCCTCTATTGAGTCTGGCAACCCTACCAGGCTGCTGTTGGGTGTGACCCAAAGTGGGTGCGGTGACCTTGCACTTTCTCAAACACAGGGTACTGATGACCTCTTCACCTAAAGACACCCGGGGTTGTTGTTGTTCTTCTTAAAATTGTTTTAATGAAATATTTTCTTGGGTTGTGAAAATGCATAAAGCGTCTCAGTTCATAGAGTCCTTTCTACAAATCGGCTACATTTAAGGCCGGATTTAGGTTTGATGAGGCCCTAAGCTACTGAAGGTAATGGGGCCCTTTATATGTCCAGCTGTCATTTGTCAACAACAAATTGTTGCTGTTTTTTGTGTTGAATATATGCCATAAGGTAATTTATGGACCTTGTTGTTGTTGTTTAGTCGTTTAGTCGTGTCCAACTCTTTGTGACCCCATGGACCAGAGCATGCCAGGCACTCCTGTCTTCCACTGCCTCCTGCAGTTTGGTCAAACTCATGTTTGTAGCTTCAAGAACACTGTCCAGCCATCTCGTCCTCTGTCGTCCCCTTCTCCTTGTGCCCTCCATCTTTCCCAACATCAGGGTCTTTTCCAGGGGGTCTTCTCTTCTCATGAGGTGGCCAAAGTCTTGGAGCCTCAGCTTCAGGATCTGTCCTTCCAGTGAGCACTCGGGGCTGATTTCCTTCAGAATGGATAGGTTTGATCTTCTTGCAGTCCATGGGACTCTCAAGAGTCTCCTCCAGCACCAAAATTCAAAAGCATCAATTCTTCGGCGATCAGCCTTCTTTGTGGTCCAGCTCTCAGTCTCTTGTGTTGTTGGAAAAGAGTGTTTGTGATGACCAGCTTGTTCTCTCGACAGAACTCTATTAGCCTTTGCCCTGCTTCATTTTGAACTCCAAGGCCAAACTTTGCCAGTTGTTCCTTTTATCTCTTGATTCCCTACTTTAGCATTCCAATCCCCTATAATGAGAAGAACATCCTTCTTTGGTGTCATTTCTAGAAGGTGTTGTAAGTCTTCATATAATTTATGGACCTAATAGGTATCTAAAGCCATTTGCACATGCAGAATGTAGGCACCCTATATATAAAAATGAGCAAACCAGTGATATTTTAGGGAGCAGGCTAGCAGGCAGGGCCCATGACTTACATCATAGGAGCCTACACAACCCAAAACACTGTTGCTGCCTGTAGGTTTTATTTTACCTGTTTTTTATCTTATATTTTGGAAATGTACATCCAGTTTTTTCTCTTCAATTTTTTTGGGGCCCCCCAAGAGAGTGGGGCCCTAAACAATAGCTTGTTTAGCTTATACGTAAATCCGGCACTGGCTATATTCAACAGGAGACATATTCAACATATTCAATAGGTGCCAACTCCAGGGGGCTGCGGGTGCTTGGGCACCCACAATAATATCATTGTGTGGGCTGGGCACCCACAAAGTCAAGGCGAAAAGCCGGCAGGTGGTGATGCGGCGCCTCTGAGAGAGAATCAGTTCAGTTCCGTCCTCCCCAGCCAGCCAGCAAGGCATCTTTTCCTGGGAGGTTGGGCTCGGATGTGGAGTCTCTCTGCCTCCAAGTCTGAGCCCTTCCCCTGGAAAAGGGTGCCTCGCTGTCTGAAGAGAGAAGGAGGAAGAGGAGCTGCCACCGCTGGTCACCACAATGTAGACATGCGACGTCACACGCTTGTAGTGCATGTGACATAACACGTCTGTGTTGTGGCAGCTGGCATCCACAATCCTGAGGGTGAGATGGCAGCCCTGCGAGACACTGATCTTATAAGGTTGGGGGAGAAGGGGCGGAGAGATAAGACACGGGTGGCGCTGTGGTCTAAACCACTGAGCCTCTTGGGCCTACTGATCAGAAGGTTGGTGGTTTGAATCCCCATAATGGGGTGAGCTTCTATTGCTCTGTCCCAGCTCCTGCCAACCTAGCAGTTCGAAAGCAAGTACAGTAGATAAATAGGTACCGCTGCGGCGGGAAGGTAAACAGTGTTTCCATGCACTCTGGTTTCTGTCACGGTGTTCTGTTGCACCAGAAGTGGTTTAGTCCTGCTGGCCACATGATCTGGAAAGCTGTCTGTGGACAAACGCCGGCTCCCTCAGCCTCAAAGCGAGATTCGCACCACAACCCCATAATCACCTTTGACTGGACTTAACTGTCCAGGGGTCCTTTACCTTTACCTTAGTAAACTTTCATTCTTTTACATAGTATATGTGTAAGGTTTTTGTGTCAGTTTCACGTGGGTAGGTTCTATCTCTAGTCATGTTTAGGGTGGCCATAGGGTGGCCTGTTTTTCCAGGACATATGATGGATAGAGTCATTATAGTGATCCATAGTTAAAATTAAAAGGTAAAGGTAAAGGGACCCCTGACCATTAGGTCCAGTTGCGGACGACTCTGGGGTTGCGGTGCTCATCTCACTTTACTGGCCGAGGGAGCTGGCGTACAGCTTCCAGGTCATGTAGCCAGCATGACTAAGCCGCATTCTGGCGAACCAGAGCAGCACACGGAAACGCCGTTTACCTTCCCGCCGGAGCAGTACCTATTTATCTACTTGCACTTTGACATGCTTTCGAACTGCTAGGTTGGCAGGAGCTGGGACCAAGCAACGGGAGCCCCATCACGGGTGTAAGGGGGAGAGAGTATAGAGAACCTGCCCCTATCATCAGGAGCAGCTCCTCCCCAAGCAGCCATGGAAGCGCAGGGTCTGAAAGAGTGAGTCAGGAAGCAGAGAGGGAGAGCCAGGGCTCCGGCAGCAGGGAAGAGCCCCTGCTCCACAGGCCGGAAGAGAGAGAGACGGAAAGGGGGGAGAGGGAAAAGACGGAGCGTAGACCCTTTCCCCCAGCAGCGGAATTAAGGAGGAGGAGAAAAGGGAGGAGATCCGCTGTCCCCAGGCTCTTATGTTGGTCCAAGGGGCGAAAAGGAAGAAACATATGAATTACTAGTGTCATTCAGCCCGTTTATTAAACAGGCGCTAGAACATTCGGCCTTTTTCGGTGTTGGCGGCGCATGGGGGGGCCGGCTGGTCGCTCCCATGGCTGCCGCTTCGTCGGGGTGCTCTGCTGAGCCCAGCTGGCCAGCGGGCGCCCAGGAGAAGGCCGCGATTCTTCTGAAAACTGTGAGGAAAACGGTAGGCATAGGGGTGGGGGGTGGGGAGAGCGTGTGTGTGTGTGCGTCAAGTCTCTGCGTCCAATCCCTGTGTCCGTGGGGCACATGCGCAGTAGCGCGGACACAGGGACTGGATGCAGAGACACTTGCACTTTATTTTATAGGATTGCGTGGATTTTTTAAATTATTATTTTAAGGTGCAAACTAAATGCAGGAATGGGATGACTTGAAGTTTAGAAAAACGAGAAGCAGAGAAGTCACTGCTGATGAATTCTTCTCTTAATCTCCCCATTTCCCAGACAGCCTTGCCCTGAATATAGCGCAGCTATGGTGATATTATGAGGGTTATCAAAGAGACCCAAGGCCTTTGCTGGCTAATCTAGCAGATGTTAAGGTGACTTAAGCAGACCAAAAGGCTCTCCCCCTGCTTAGCTGGTGATCAGAGAAACTCCCTGCTCTCCTGGACGGAAACTGCAGGGTGGACAAAAATAAACCACCCATTGCCCATAGCGAGCCATAGCTCTTCCCCCAGAGCACCCCAGATTGTGTAAAGCTAATCATTCTCAACCAAGGAAGATGTTTACTTCAAGTGAAGATCAGGCATTCATGAAGCCTGCACTGGCTGGGTGAGTCACAGACGCATTATGAACTGCTTCTAGGGTTTCTCATTCGGCTTCCCCTGAAAATGTGACACTTTGGACGGTTGTTGAAACATGCCTCGTCTTAAGCACTTCTCATTTCCTTTGGTCTCGCTCCAATTTATGTCAGCTCAAGCCTGCTGGTGGCTGTGGTGAGGAGGACATGAGTGACAACTCCTGGGATTTTCTAATCACAAATGGGCAAGGCTGAAGGGAGCGGGTGGGGAAGAACCTATTTGGAGCTTGGATTATTTCCCAAATGTCCACCCCCCCCTTTTTTGAGGGGGGCGATATGGTTTCTCCTCAATGTGCCAGGAGCAGACCAAGGAGCGTCTATCCCACCTTTGGTCCAAATATGTCTCACAAAGTCAAACTTGCCCTGTTGCAGCCATCTCTGATTTCCTCTTGTTCTGCTGATGACTGGGCTTGTCTTGCCATTAAGTTGCCTTTTGCTCGATTGATGTCTCAAAGTGGATCTCCCAGGGATCAGCCTCCTTGTTACTCCTGATGTGCCCTTTTCCCGCTCCACCTGGATGCTGGTTCAAAAAAAAAAAAAAAAGAGCAGAGGTCCAATTACCCTTTGAATGCCCCATTTGTAAAACCAGCATGCTCAAGATTTCCCTGTTAAGCGCTGGTCCAGGTGAGACATTTCTGAAGTCAGCTGCCGCCTGTTTGAAGCTCAGCAATCAAATGGGCTTCACGCTTTGAGCTTTATCTCCATTCCTGTCTGCATCTGTCATCTGTCCTGATTCATCACTAACCCTTTGGCATGCCGCAATTTCTCATGAATCCCATCTCCCCAAAATACCATTCTGGGTCTCTCTCAGCTCTGCAGTCTCCTTTTGTCTTTTTTTTTTTTGGTGGGGTGGGGTTGGTGATTGTGCACAAGAACTAGAATGAGGGTAATTTTGCAAGCAGATCAATTTTCCTCACATCGGTAGGGACAGAAATCAAGATGAAGAAGAGCGTTGGCTAGAATTTCCAAGGAATTGTCAGGGCTCTATGCCTCTTCATTCATTCATTCATTCATTCATTCATTTTATTTCATACAATCTATGTATATGCCACTTGACTATAAAAAAGCCCCCCTTGGAGTGGTTTGCTGAAACGATAAAATGGTAACATTATCAATAAGAAAAAATTAATAACATTAATTTAAGGCTTTTGAAAATTTAAAAACTGATTAAAACTCTCTCCAAGTTTCTAAACTTCTGGGTAGGCATGCCTGAACAAAACTGTTTTTAGCAGGTGACAAAAAGACCACAGCGAAGGCTCCTGCCTGGAATCAATAGGCAGGGAGTTCCGAAGTATAGTTGCTCCCACACTCAAAGATGGAGTCATTAAAAATGCAGAATGGGTACTATGTGATGTGGAACCTGTGGAGGTGCCAATTCCATTGACTGAAGCACATGAATGGGTGTTTATATGGGGTAAGGCAATCTTGTAGGCAAACTGGTCCCAAGCTGTTAAGGCCTTTGTGTACTAATAGTAGCTAAAGGTAAAGGTAAAGGACCCCTGGATGGTTAAATCCAGTCAAAAGCGACTATGGGGTCATGGCGCTTATCTCGCTTTCAGGCCAAGAGAGCTGGCGTTTGTCCACAGACAGCTTTCTGGGTCATGCGGCCAGCAGGACTAAGCCGCTTCTGGCGCAACAGGACACCGTGATGGAAACCAGAGACCATGGAAATTCCATTTGCCTTCCCGTCGTGGTGGTACCTATTTATCTACTTGCACTGGCGTGCTTTCACACTGCTACATTGGCAGGAGCTGGGAAAGAGCAACAGGAGCTCACTCCGTTGCGGGGATTCGAACTGCCAGCCTTTTGATCGGCAAGCCCAAGAGGCTCGGTGGTTTAGACCACAGTGCCAACCGCCCTCTCCCTAATACTAATAGTAACACCTTGAACTTGACCTGGTAGCAATTCGGCAACCAGTGCATATCTCTGATCACCGGTGTTGTATGCTGACAGGGCCTCACTCCCATAAGCAATTGAGCTGCAGCACCCTGCACTAACGTCTTCATCCTATCCCAGTGATGGCTGCTGTCCATTGGGTTTGGTAGGGCAGAAGACAAGGAACACAAGAGTAAATGGTGTTGGAGTTGATGAAGGGCAGACTCTTCTTATGACTTCATGAAAAATCTCTCAGGATAAAGATCTGGGGTGGGGGACCTGAAGGGGAGAGGCAACTGTGAGGCCATTTGACCTCCTGCTTTTCCTGAACAAGTTAAGGCGGGAGCAGGGGCTCTATGGTCTTCCAGACTGACCCAGAGAGACTGGACAATGTTTCAGGATGATGGGAGCTGTAGTCCATCAACATCTGTGAAGGGCGCTGGTTCTCCAGCCCTGTCATTGACTCTTGTCCCAACCAATCAGGGATCACATATTAAATGTGCTTCCAGAGGTGCAATATTCACCTAGGACAGAGATAATAATAATAATAATAATAATAATAATAATAATAATAATAATAATAATAATAATTTTATTTATACCCCGCCCTTCCCAGTCAAGACCAGGCTCAGGGCGGCTAACAACAAGAATATCAAAGCAAGCATAAAAGAAACAATTCAATTAAAATACAGATTAAATACAATCTTAAAATTCAATTTTAAAATTAGGCATCTACAAGTGGAACCTCATTTAAATATCTGTAGGATAAAGCCTTAGGGGAGGGTAACACCAGGGTCAGACTGAGTCAGTCCAAAGGCCAAGCGGAACAGCTCTGTCTTGCAGGCCCTACAAAAAGATGACAACTCCCGCTGGGCCCTAGTCTCATGAGAGAGAGCGTTCCACCAGGTCGGGGCTAGTACTGAGAAGGCCCTGGTCCTGGTCGAGGCCAGTCTAACCACCTTGTGACTCGGGATCTCCAGTATGTTATTATTTGTGGACCTTAATGTTCTCTGCAGGGCATACCAGGAGAGGGGGTCCCGCAGATACGAGGGTCCTAAGCCGCATAAGGCTTTAAAGGTCGAAACCAGCACCTTAAACCTGACCCTGTACTCCACCGGGAGCCAGTGCAGCTGGTAAAGCACTGGATGAATGTGATCCCGCAGTGAGGACCCAGTAAGGAGTCTCGCTGTGACATTCTGCACCCGCTGGAGTTTCTGGGTCATTTTCAAGGGCAGGCCCGCGTAGAGCGAGTTACAATAATCAGATGAAGAACCTGTAGCTCTCCACATGCTGTTTGACTCCAAATCCCATCAGTCCCAGATAGCATGGCCAATGGTTATGGATGATGAGAAATTCTGGTCTAGCAAGATGTGGTGGGCCAAAGGTTCCTCACCTTTGGGTCAAGCAAAGAAGGGGAAGTCTATGATGCTTGCAGCTTTCACTGTTCTTGATGCCTCTCCCTAGGCTCACCTCTCACTCTTATCTGGACAAATAGCTCCGTTGCTAGAGCATGAGACTTTCAATCTCAGGGTCATGGATTTGAGCCCCACAATGGGCGAAAGATTCCTGCATTGAAGGGGGTTGGACTAGATGACCCTTGTGGTCCCTTCCAACTCTACAATTCAATGATTCTATTATTCTTTCCATTGGTCAGCTGTACTGCTAGCAATTTCCAAGGTTTGAGCTCCCCTTGCTCACACAGCTTGTGGAAAGGAGCAGCCCATTTATATTCCCCCCCCCGCCGTGCCTCTTTGGAGGCAAATTATTTGGAGGCAAATAATATACGTATTTCATAAAAAAAATATGAAACCCATGTGTATCTATTAGGATATTCAATAAAAAACATTCTCTCTCTTCTTTTTTTATTGCCCTCTGAGGTCTAATTCCTGAGGCTAGCAAGATCACAAAGGCTTTTTAATGCACCTACTAATGAATGCCAAACTTCCCTCTTAATGAATTGGGCTTGTAGTTTGCGAGGGAATCAAAGCCATCTGAAAATCCTTGTTCTTCTGCATATCCCTTTTGCAAGGTAATGTCATGTGCAACAGATGGGGACACTTATTTGAGAGAGTGGAGGGTGGTTTTTTTGTCTTGCAGTTCTTCAAGTCAAGTGGATCTTCCCCTGCCCCCCCAATCCCCCGCACACACAATTTCCCTGCAAACAAGGCTTTTCGAATTTCTCCATACAAGTAAAGACAATGCCACTGACAGCATATTCTTTTAGAGAGGCTCATTCTTCCCACAACACAGACCAGGCAGACAATGGCAAGTGGCGCTAACCCACATTTCTGGTGGATTTGTGGCTTCCTCCTCCTTCGATGTGGATATATTTATCTTGTTCTTGTGTATTGCAAGGGAAGCAGTCCTTGGCCTGATGCCGTCACTGAATGCAAATATTCTTCCCCAGCTCTTCACCCGACACACATGGCATGGTAGCCTGACCATTCATTTGTACGACTGTAAGATTCAGGACCGATAAAAGGAAGTCCTTCTTCATGCAACGCATAGTTGAAGTACGGAACTTGCTCCCCCGGGAGGCAGTGATGGCCAACAAACTGGATGGCTTTAAAAAAGGACTGGGCAAATTCAGGGGCTGTCAATGACTACGTTGCTGAAAACCATAGGATGGGAGAAGGATCAAAGCCTACTTGAGGTTCCCCCACAGGCCTCTGGTTGACCACTAGGACGGACCAATATCTGGTCTTCAACACTGTGATATTGTCAGGTGGCAGAGGAACCAACCCCCACAGCAGGTTGCCAGGAACGGACAAGACAAGGAAAGGTCTTTACCATCTACTTTTTATTCAATATTTACACAGGAAGGCTTGGGAATGCAGCCTCTTGGAATAATGGCGTTGTCCCGAGTAAATCTCCACCCCCTCTTCTCTCCCACTTCCTCATTCATCAACAGTAGGGCCATCTGTCTCCGAGCTCTTTGCTCTCCTATTTTTAAGGCTCGTCAGGTTCTGGGAGATGGTGGGTCTGGAATGCTTTCTAGTGACAATGTGTCAGCCAGCTGCTCCAGCTCCTCCTCCTCCTCTCCCATTATTTCCCAACTTTCCCCCTCATCTTCGTCTGAGCTGTGACCTCCCTCAACCCCCTGTTGTTATTCTGAAAGGTCTTCTTCTCTGGAAGGGTCAGGCTGGGGAGGAGGTCTCCACTGTTCCTCCTCAGCATTGGCTGGCTTCATGGTTTTGCCCCCTCCAGGAGGCAGGGGAGAGGTGACCTGGCAGAGTTAACAGGGACTGCAGGAATTGAGAAAAGCCTTAGCTGGCTTCACTGTTTCCCCCACATTGTGATAGCGTGTGCACCCCCCCCAATGACTCACAATATATTGCCAGGTCAAAAATTACAAAACTGATATCACACTATTGACTTCAAACCAGTTTGGGATGATGTATCGATATACAGTGATGTCTCGCTTAACGAATGCCCTGCTTAACGAAATTTCCGCTTAACGAAAGGATTTTTCGAGCGGAGCTTGCCTCGCTAGACGAATGCGTTTTACGAAAAATTCGTCTAGCGAATCGCGGTTTCCCATAGGAATGCATTGAAATTCAATTAATGCGTTCCTATGGACAAAAAAAGTCAAAAAAAATCCAGTGCATTCCTATGGGATTCGCTAGATGAATTTTTCGCTATAAGAAAAGACCCGTGGAACGAATTAATTTTGTCTAGCGAGGCACCACTGTATCCCCCAGCCCTATTTGCTTCTGTGAGGATGGGATGCTGGATTTGATGGTCCATTGTTCTTATGGAGGACTCTTCTGATGTTCTTCTGTTCTTGCACATTCAAACCCTTCCTCCTCCCTCTCTTTCTCTCGTTGGGGGCTGCAGACAGCTAGCATGGAGCCGCCGCAGTTTTAAGTTCCCCAGGTCTAAAATATTTATTAACGTGAAGCTGTAGTTAGCACTTAAGCTGAGGGCAGTACAGTAGAAGTCTCTTTGTTGGAAATGGGAGTTAGTGAGGCTGAAAAGCCATTACGCTGTAAATATAAACCAGATGAAGTGCTCGGCTACAAGGCACCTTAAATGTCCCGTTGCTGGTTTGCGTTCCCTCTGCAAGGCAGAGCACCTGCTTAGAGGATCACTTGCCTCAATCAATCTGCTTGCAAAGGTTGCTTTTGCCAGATCAATAGCTTGCGGGGGTGGAGGCGGCGGCAGCAGAGGGTGAGCCAAGAGGCAAAGAGATTTTGAGGTGAGCCTAGGGGGACAGCATTTCCAGAGAGTTTGATTATGTTTCTGTGCCAGGTGCGCGACATGTAAATGAGTGTGGGTGGATGACGCTGCAGGAATGTTTCTCCAGCAATTGGGTAGGGTGGGTGTGCTAAGTAAAGGTGGTGGGTCTCTTTCTCTGCCCAAGGGCCGTGTTCCCTTCTTGGTAAGCTTCTGGGGGCTACATGCCCATGGGTGGAGCAATAAATGTAAAGGTTACCTTTGTACAGTCAGCTTGATGTATCCAAGTAAACTGGCTAGAATATTGACCAGGTTCAAGAACAATATTCCAACCAGACAAATACACATGTTCCAAAGGAGGACTAGTAAGATGAAGGGAGTATGTGGCCTGGAGAGAGTTCTTGAGGCTGCTTAGAGAGGCCTTGAGGGTCAGGTCTGAAAATAACCGCTTGTGTCATAAAGGATGATGGGTCATTTTTATTTGGAAGGCTCCCTTATGGCACTGGTTTTGAGCATGTGCGGGGGGCGGGGTCTAAGCTCTTGGATTCCTTTGGGGCATCAGGAATTGCCACAAGGTGAGGCATGATGTTGAACTTCATGCCTCACCCCATCCCCATTTTGTGTGAGCCCATATCTTAGCATTAGAGCAAATTGTTGCATGTACCCTGAGATTTGTGCCGCAAGAGTCTTCAGGGATTATCCAGGGTTTGGTTTCCTTGGAAAGAAGGTCAATGGAGACCGTGGTGTCTTTAGGATTTATGGCCTCACATATACACCTTGAGCAGAGAATGGAGAGGCTCACCACATTACCACTCCAACAGATCTTGTCTCTCCATTAGGTTTCAAGGGAGATCCCCAAGCGATAGCTTTGGGTCTAGCACGGAGCAAGACATGTTTCTGTGTCTCCGGCTTCAAACATCAGCATGCTCCTCAACTGTCCCGATAAAACCCGAACAGCCCTGTGAGAGCAGGGAGCCCCAAAATGTGCAAGATCGTGATCTGGTGCGAGAACATGGAGACTCAAAATGTGTGTGTTTGGGGGCTCAGTATTCTCAAACAGGTCACTTGACTCACCCAGGAGTGCAGCCCGGGAAATGCGCTTAGCGCTCCCCAGTTATCCCGAATTGATTATATCCCGTAAATACCCCATAAAGCTCCTGCCGCCGGCCATGTCCCGGCTCCCGGCTGTCTGCACATGTCTGGACATGTGCAGAAGCGACTTCCGGTGCCACTCTGCCCATGTCTGGGCACCGGAAATCAGGCACCGCCGGCACCGGAAGTCGCTTCTACGCATGACATGCGTAGAAGCGGCTTCCGGTGCCGTGCCGCCACGTAGAAGCGACTTCCGGTGCCACGCCGCCGCTGATCCCGGATTTTTCAATCTGGTAGTTGGAGGGTATGTGCCCCACAAATAACCCAGAGATGCATTTTAAATAAATGGACACATTCTACTCATGTAAAAACATGCTGATTCCCAGATCGTTTGCGGGCTGGATTTAGACGGCTATTGGGCCACATCCGGCCCCGGGCCTTAGTTTGGGGGACAGATGTGTTAGAGGGTATGCATCAGCCAAAGCTCTATGTCACACACAGCCCCCCATGAACTATTTTGTCCTTTCTAGGATGATGTGGCATCCAGCCAGGTGAGGTGGGAAAGGGCCCACCCATTTGTCTCAGTGGCAACCTTTTTAGATATGCAAATGGTGATATTTAAATGGCCAGCCAAGGCTATTACCTTAACAAAGGAATTGGCTTGTCTGGTTCAGCAGGTCTCCCCTTATAGATTCTAACTTCACAGAAACAAGATCAAGGGCTTGGCAAGGGATCCGTGTGTATCATCCAAACTGACCTCCGCAAACCTATAACACTATGCTTTCCACCCATAATGTCCTGTGTTTAAATCCATGGTGTCTCCAGTTAAAAAGTAGTGCTGTGCTGTGTTGAAAATTTTATCCACATTTTCTTTTCAACAATTCACCATCAATTAATCAGAAAATGAATTGCATTCAAAAAAATTATCAAAGGGGAGAGAGAGAATTTTGTGAAATCTCATGGGTTTCTATGATCATTGGAAGAGACCCCCTGGATCAAGCCAAAGGGACACCTAGTATTTACTTGTGAGTAGACCTGGTTAGGATCGCACAGTTTAGCTGCAATTCTAACTCTGTTTCTCTGGGAGTATCATTGAACTCAGTGGGCCTGATATCGACGGAGATCAAACCATAGCTAATTATAATGGCTGTTCCCTTTGGGAAGAGGGATTCTTCTCAAAGGGATCTGCTTCCAATGAGAAACAACTGGAAAGTGTTTCTTAATGCCATCCCTGCAGTGGTATAAGTGGATCTCCGATTCTTTGGGAAATCGAACCATGAATCTCTTTATGGTCTCTTCTTCCACCCACCCCCTTTGAATAAAAATAATTCTCCCACCCTGCACTACTGTGAGGACTTCAGACAGACTTTTAAATGCGCTTACTTGTGAATAAATTATGAAGAGACTTCCTCTGATAGAGCGAGCCTTTCAGGCAGCAGATCAAAAAGCAAATTAAATCCTCTTTGGTGTAATTTCCAGCATAGTGGTCTGGTTCATTTTGAAGATCGGGGTTTAGGAGGGCTTCCTCCCCCCCACTCTTTGTATGTGTCATTTATATCTTCTTTTAAGACAGTTAGTGCAAAAGCTTTGGTTAAAGGCTTTTGACTTTAGAAGGAAGGGGGAGTCTGTCCTTCTTCATCTTGGAACAGCTGTGTTACTGGTACATCATAATACAGGAAGCGCTTTATATATTCCTCCCTGGCCAATAGGATGCAATGGTTAACCTAGGTGGGTGGGGTCAGTCCAAAAGGCTCTTCCATTAGAAGGTGGCCACCCCTGCAATCAATAGAATCATAGGATTGTAGAGCAGTTCAACAGTGGACCTTGGAAAGTGAAGGACCTTCCTTCATTGCAAGTTTCTAAAGAGAGGTTAGATGGCCATCTGTCAGGGATTTTTTAGCTGTGATTCCTGCATTGCAGGGGGGTTAGACCAGATGACCCTTGGGGTGCCTTCCAACTATGATTCTATGATTCTAACTACAGACACAAGATGTAACACAGTTTATCAGATTTGGTAGCCTGATGGTATCACCGAAGACTGTGACAATATCACTGAGGATAAATGAAGGCAGCGGAGAGGAAGGGCAAAAGAGGGCAATGGGAAATGGAATAAGAGTTTCACAAGGAGTTCTGGGTAGTTGCCAAGGAAAGGAGCTGTTTTTCAGCACCACTGAAAGTCTTTTCTGGCTGGTGCTTAATCATGCAGTTTTCAGCAAAGCTCTTCCAAAGTTGTCTCAGGGAGAGAGCAGCCTTTCCCACCTGGCTCTAAGGGTACATTTTGCACTTTGGCTCATGACTCGAATCTCCCTGCTATACACCTCCTGAGATCAATGGACTTAAGTAGATTATGGTTTAAGTCCAGATAAGAGAAAGATCCACGGTGGAGAGTCGGCTTATCTTTTCACTCCAGCAAACCAACATCTTAGTGGTTTGACCACATGGCTAATGCCGCTGATTGATGCTAATGCTTTTAAAGCTTCTTAATGCAGCACCTTCTTAACTTGCCATAGCGAAATGCACGAGAGGACAGCCCCACCCCAAAAGATGCCCAGCATCTTTGCCTGTCGCTCTGTTGAGCGACAGCAAGGGCTGTGTGGCTCAGGTGGCGAGAATGGCAAAAAGGAGGAGAGCCTGGAAGAAAGGAGAGGAGCATGTGCCTCGCTTTGGGCAAGCGAGTGATGATTAGATGTCCTTGTGGTTGTTCCCAGTCCCATTGATCTTACTGGTAGTCTCTTGGCACTGCGTGAAATGCCATATAGAACAATCATTTCCTACTTGGGGATTTGTAGCTGTTTTGGACTTCAGCTCCAACATGTCGGCATGTTGGCTAGGCGTGATAAGGGCTGTAGCCCAAAATGGCCTTGCTGGCTGGTGCTGATGGGAATTTCAGTCTGAAACAGCAGAAAGGTTGGGGAAGGCTTCCTGAAATGGCACCCCGGAATTTGCTTTGGGTTTTGCTTTGGTGAAGGGCAGCACTTTAACTGAATGCCTTAGAAGACAATGAAGATGATGGAGTTTATGGAACTGGCTGAGATGACCGGAAGAATCCGCAACCGGGGAGGGGAAGCGACAGAAGAAGAATGGAAAGACTTTAAGTTATATTTTAAAAAATATGCAAAAGTGATATATCAAGATTAGAATTAGGTTGTAAATAAACTGTGGAATTTATGAATATGTTAAATGAAAGGAGTAAAATAAGATTATACAAGGTGATTAAAATGATTTAGAATTTGCTAAAGTATAAATGTGCTAAAGAACCACAGGGGAAGGGAACCCGAGGGGGTCCCTATATACAATGTGAACATACAAAGGAATAAGTATCCTTAATTGTGTGTTTTCTTTTTTTCTTCTCTTTTTCTTTTATCTTTTTTGTATAGTGTTATTGTTATAGTTTTTTCTTTTTGTGTTTACCTATTTTTGTATTTTGGAAAATTCTAATAAAAATATTATAAAAAAAAATAGAAGACAAGGTGCTGAGTCATGGCCCACTGCAGTATGTTCTCCAGGCAACTGGTCCCAGAGCATGGTGGGATGGGATCTACATTGACTCTGAGCACAATTCAAAGTGTTGGTGCTGACCTTCAAAGCCCTAAACAGCTTCAGCCCTGTATACCTAAAGGAGCGTCTCCACCCCCATTGTCCTGCCACTGAGATCCAGCTCTGGGGGCCTTCTGGTGGTTCCCTCACTGTGAGGTGAAGTTACAGGTAAATTAGACAGAGGACCTTTTTGGTAGTGGCACCCTTCCTGTGGAACAACCTCTCATCAGATGTCAAACAGATAAACAACTACTGTATCTGACTTTTAGAAGACACCCGAAGGCAGCCCTGTATCGGGAAGTTTTTAATGATTGATGTTTGGTTTGGTGTTCAACATTTTGTTGGGAGAGGACCAGAACGGCTGGGCCAACCCAGTCAGATGAGCAACATATAAACAATAACATTATGATTATTATTAGCCACCCTGCAGAAGCTAAGCAGGTCCAGCTCTGTTCAGTGCCTGGATGAGAGGTCACATGGGAAGTCTTTTGTATGCCATCTTGATTTGTGCAATGGGATAAAAAAGCTGCATCCATTTAATCCATACCCTTTGCAATCAATGAACTTAAAGAAGCAAAGTTGAACCATCCTTAGTTGCTTGACTTCAGTTTGGTTGTCTGTTTAACTTGTCAACTTGTTTTCATTGGGTCTGCATCGAACAGAACCCTAAACAGATGTCAAAGAGGAAAACAACTACCAGACTTTTAGAAGACATCTGAAGGCAGCCCTGTTCAGGGAGGCTTTTAATGTTTAATAGATTATTGTGTTTTATTTTTCTGTTGGAAGCCACCCAGAGTGGCTGGGGAAAGCCAGCCAGATGGGCGGGGTATAAATAATAAATTATTATTATTATTATTATTATTATTATTATTATTATTATTATTATATATTTTAACTTTTTAATTTTATTTTAAAAAATACCTTATGTTGTTAAGACGACCAATAAGGACACTTTTGTATACTTGTAATGCTTCGTTTTTCACTCCAAAGACAATGCTCTATGTTTCACACTATGTTCACATGCTCCCTCCCTCCCCATTCTCCCCAACACACCCACCCACCCACCCACCCAACTTTACTTTCTCTTCTATACAAACACCTTCAGTAAAATAAAATAAAATACTGTACTGTCTGGGTGAACAAGCTTCAGCCAAAGATTCATCAGATTCGTCTTCTTCTTTTTGCTGAAAACTTGTCATTTGCAGAGTGTGGAAATGAAAAACTCTTACTTTTCACTGTTTGATGCATTGTGTGTGTGTTCATGGTTTTCTTCACCCCAATCAGCTTGGGATGACGGGGTGGGGAGGAAGAGGGGAGCCTTCTCTGTTGCTGTGGCAACTGGACTGATGCTTCTTTATCTAATCCAATGTGCACCCCATTGAACGGAATGCGGTGCGGAGGAACAATACCTACATCTGCCCATCCACATGTTTCTCACAAGGCAGCTGCTGTTCCATTCTCTGCTTTCCTTTCAATGGGCAGCCCATCTGGATCAGGGATGAATGAACCTGTTGCTTTCATTCTTTCTCCTTTTTTCCAATCTTAAATTCAATTTGCCACATTTCCTCATTTTTTAACCCCCCCCCCAAATGTCCCCATAAAAATATGTCAACATTTCAGCGCAAATTTCTCCTTATCTTCATGTTTCTGTGTGAAAGTTTGCCTAAGAGACCTGCAGAGAGACGTTCTATTCTTTCCGTAGTGCATAAAGTAGTTTTCCTCACATGATGCTTGCGTGAGTCTGGTTGCCAAATATATCATTTTTTTAAAGAAAAAAAAAGCTCCAGGCAGATACATAGAGAATCGAACCTGCTCTTTTCCAAGTGGGCTTGGGAATGTAGCTTCATGGCCAATGAGTCTCTTAATCCCTGGCTGCAGGAGACCGTTTCATAAGGTACCTGCAGCCCAAGGCTCAGACAGTTGTCTCAGACCCCATTTTCTTCTTCGTTTTCACCATTCAGTGTTTATCAGAAAGGTATAATGAAGACACAATGCTGGCAGGGGCGAGCAAAGCATGATTGTGAATCTATTGCTCTCAACACACAAAGCACTGCCATTGCAGATTTTAATATATAAAGGGGAGAAATGGAGGGGTTTTGGGGGGAGGGAGCATAGAATCATAGAAGCATAGAGTTGGAAGAGACCACGAGGGCCATCCAGCCCAACCCCCTGCCAAGCAGGAAACACAATCAAAGCATTCTTGGCATATGCCTGCCAAGCCTCTGCTTAAAGACCTCCAAAGAAGGAGACTCCACCACACTTCTTGGCAGCAAATTCCACTGCCGAACAGCTCTTACTGTCAGGAAGTTCTTCCTAATGTTTAGGTGGAATCTTCTTTCTTGTAGTTTGAATCCATTGCTCTGTGTCCGCTTCTCTGGAGCAGCAGAAAACAACCTTTCACCCTCCTCTATATGACATCCTTTTATATATTTGAACATGGCTATCATATCACCCCTTAACCTTTTTTTCTCCAGGCTAAACATACCCAGCTCCCTAAGCCGTTCCTCATAAGGCATTGTTTCCAAGCCTTTGACCAATTTGGTTGCCCTCCTCTGGACACGTTCCAGCTTGTCAGTATCCTTCTTGAACTGTGGTGCCCAGAACTGGACACAGTACTCCAGGTGAGGTCTGACCAGAGCAGAATACAGTGGTATTCTGAATACCGCAGAAGAAAGCTTCCCAGCAATGCACCAAGACCCACTCTTGGAGATATCCAGGATTAAACTGCAAAGAGAAAGTGTATTGATTGATATATTTATTTGACTTTTTAAGCCACCTCACATCAGTTAGGATCTCAGGGTGGTTGGCAAAAAATGCTTTTTAAAGCACTTAGGACATGTCAAAAGCAGAAAGAGCGTCTGGCGGCATTGTGGAGACAACTGGTGCGGTAGTGGTCCTGGGTCCAGGGGGTAGGGACCAGTGCCAGATTTATGTATAAGCTAAACAAGATATAGCTTAGGGCCCCACTCTCTTGGGGGCCCCAAACAATTTAAAGGGAAAAAAACCTGGATGTACATTTCCAAAATATAAGAGAAAAAACAAATAAAATAAAACCTACACACAGCAACTGTGTTTTGTGTTGTGTAGGCTCCTATGATGTAAGTCATGGGCCCCGCCTGCTAGCCTGCTCCCTAAAATATCCCTGGTGTGCTCATTTCTATATATAGGGTGCCTACATTCTGCATGCGCAAATGGCTTTAGATATCTATTAGGTCCATAAACTACCATATACAGTGGAACCTCTACTTCCAACCACAATCTGTTCTGGAGGCCCGTCCTTATGGCAAAACAGGTTGCTGGGAGAGGCACTGTTGTGCGCAGGCGAGGGTGTCGATTGCCCGCTTCTGCACATGCACGAATGGCAATCGTCGCTCCTGCGCATGTGCGGAAGGTGGCAGACCCGATGGTTACTTCCAGGTTTGCCGCTGTCACAACTTGGAACATCTATGAGAGAAGGCGGTTGTAAGTAGAGGTTCTATTGTAGCATATATTCAACACAAAAAAACAGTGACAGTTTATTGTTGACAAAGGACAGCTGGACATATAAAGGGCCCCATTACCTTCAGTAGCTTAGAGTCTCATCAAACCTAAATCTGACCCTGGTAGGGGCAGAGACTCATTCCTATTTCTGCAACAGGATCTCTGTCTCCAGCATCCTAGAGCTGGCCAACCAACATGAAAAGGGAGCTTTTTAACCACAGGGAAGAAATCTTCTCGCCCTCTGTGCTGATTGGAACCAATCAGAGTGAAAGGAGGTGAGTTAACTACTGAGGATTGGCTCCTAGGGTCACTCCGGAGAAGGCACATGGGGATAATAACACTGAGGAATTGCTGTACTGTATGCTCCAAATCGTGGGACGTGGGTGGCGCTGTGGTCTAAACCATTGACCCTTGGGCTTGCCAATCAGAAGGTCGGCGGCAACGGGGTGAGCTCCCATTTTTCGGTCCCAGCTCCTGCCAACCTAGTAGTTCAAAAGCATGCCAGTGTGAGTAGATAAATAGGTACCGCTCCGAAGGGAAGGTAAACGGCGTTTCCGTGCGCTGCTCTGGTTCGCCAGAAGCGGCTTAGTCATGCTGGCCACATGACCCGGAAGCTGTATGCCAGCCCCCTCGGCCAGTAAAGCGAGATGAGCGCCGTAACCCCAGAGTCATTCGCAACTGGACCTAACGGCCAGGGGTCCTTTACCTTTTATGTTCCAAATCTAAGCATTTAAGAACCCTGAAAAAACCAAGGTGCTTCCATTTCAAGAGAATGGTGTGCAATTTCAAGGAACTTCATGGAAAACACAGTTTCAGTCACTCCAAAAGAAGGTATTAAAGCACCCCGAATCATTTGCCCACGTAGCTGCACAGAAAATGGTAGATCTAGCTGAAAAGAACAACCTTGCAATGCATCCCTAATTATTATGTTTGTATAATAATTTTATTTGTAAAAAGCCATGCCCCCTTGCAGCTGCAACCCTTTGAAGATTATACAACTCTCTGAGATTATATTATAGTTTTATAATCTCAGAGTGTTGTATAATCTTCAAAGGGGTGCAACTGTGAAGGGGCATGGCTTTGACTGTTATGAAGGGAAACTGCACTTCTGAATTTGCCACTACGCTGCTGACGATAATGAATAGATTTTTCTGCAGCACAAGCTTTCATGGACTCATGTCCACTTGGTCAGACACATGTGTAATGGTTCCTGGGTTTCTATCTCAGAATAGTGATAGCAAGGTGATAACCCTGACAGATCACTTACGAAAATATGTTTTAGCTAGAGACTCAATCCAGGATGAGATTTCTCAACACATCGTTAACATTTTGCAATCTGAATCTCTATGTCTAAAATCCAGGCTCGAAATTACCATCTCTCTAGATAATATTTGGAGGATATCTGTGTCCAAAATTTGGAGAGGGTGACTTTTTTAAAAAGGAATTTCTGGAGCAAATCTGTTCCAGCTGTATGAGTAACTTCCTAGCTCAATCAGCCCTAGAGGAAAGGAGATTTGCATTTACTCTACTATGAAGCATCTGGCACACTGAAGCTGATGCAGTAACAGCAGAATGTTCCCAGAATCACTCCGTGCAAAATCAGAAAAAGCAATTTATGGGCCTGAACAATCCAAACTCCATTTTATCTCCACTTATTCTGACTTCTTGCCAGCAAATGAGCTTCTCTCTCTCTCCATTGGGCCCACCAGAACATCAATCTTACACTCGGCTTATCACCCGCTCACAAAGGAGGTCTTTGTCATATTTAAAGTGGAGGGGGCTGGGAGAGAGTCCTCCTTGAATCATCTTCTCTCAAACACCTTGGCTCTTTTGGGAAGGTAGCTCAGTGGCACAGCACCTGCTTTTGTGCAGAATGTCCCGGGTTCAATACCCAGCAGCAACTCCAGGTACGAGAGACCCCCCATCCAAAACCCTGGAAAGCTGCTGCAAGTTAGTGTAGAAAATATTTAGCTAGATGATACAATGTTCTGACTTTGTATGAGGCGAGATAAGGAGAACCGTAGTTCAGTTTGCCTGGGGAAAAAGTCCCAAGTTCAGTCTCTTGCATCTGCAGATAGGGCTGGAGAAGCTCCTCTTTGAAACCCCACTGACAGCCATCTAGCTCAACAGTACTGAACTAGTTACAGGTAGGTGTTGGTCTGAGTCGAAGCAAAATAAAAAAAAAATTCCTTCAGTAGCACCTTAAAGACCAACTAAGTTTTTATTTTGGTATGAGCTTTCGTGTGCATGCACACTTCTTCAGATACACTTGAAACAGAAGAGTCAGACCCTTATGTATATACAGAGGGTAGTGGGGGGTGGGGTGGGAATGGGTGAAGGGCTGATGGGAGTGGTAAACCTGTAGATGGCTGTTAACGACTGCTGATGACTGCAATTGGTCCTGCGGGGAAAAAGCAAGGGCTGAGGCGCTAAAGAAAGCTTGATCATGCATAATGAGATAAGAATCCAATGTCTTTGTTCATCCCAGGTGGCTCCATGGTTTTAAGCTTGGTAATGAGTTCCAATTCAGCAACTTCTCTTTCCAGTCTGTTCCTGAATTTTTTCTGTAATAAAACAGCTGCTTTGAGATCTTGTATAGAATGTCCTGGGAGATTGAAGTGTTGTACTGAACTAGATAGACCTCAGTAGGTCTGACTCTGTATAAGGCAGCTGAACTAGTACTGAACTAGATAGACCTCAGTAGGTCTGACTCTGTATAAGGCAGCTAGCTCTCTCTTTTAGGGACTAGAATCTAAACTTATTTTTCGGGGAAGGCCTGTAGGCTGGTGGAAGGACATCTGCTGTGCTTGCAAAAGGGCCCCAGTTCAACCCCTAGCATCTCCAGGTAGGAGTGGGAGCGATCCACCCCCAGTCAGTATAGACTAAGGGCTTGTCCACACTTACCTTTTGCCCTTTTGCCCTACACTTTCTTAGGCACAGGTCCACACTTTTTAAAAAAAACTTTTTATTTGATTTTACAAATATAAATTTATAACCATACCATATACACATCCATATAAAGAGATTAGTCTGCATCTCGAGACTTCCCTCCATGGTTCCTATTGTCAACATTTTCAACTGCATATTATTTTGTAATCTATGTTTTGTATCCATCCATATTGTCCGTAGTATTTGCTTCATTACAAGTGGGGTTAAAATCCTGCTAATGTTTTCATCTGCTTACAATGGTGTGCTAAATAAATTATAAACTTTCCCCATTATTTCTTGATTTTCTTGTCTTCTTGGTTTCCGGTCAGATTTGCCATTTCAGCATTGTCTAACCACTTAGTTTGCCATTCCTCTCTGGTCGGGACTCTTTCTTGGTGTTGGTGCTGACCTTTAAAACCCTAAATGGCCTCGGTCCAGTATACCTGAAGGAGCGTCTCCACCTCCATTGTTCTGCCTGGACACTGAAGTCCAGTGCCGAGGGCCTTCTGGTGGTTCCATTTGAACATTTGAAGGCAGCCCTGTTTAGGGAAGCTTTTAATGTTTAATAAGTGATTGTATTTTAATATTTCTGTTGGAAGCCGCCCAGAGTGGCTGGGGAGGCCCGGTCAGATGGGTGGGGTATAAATAATAAATATATTATTATTATTATTATTATTACTACTACTTCTTTCCATCTCTGGGCTAGTAGCATCTGTGGTGCTGTTGTTGCGTACATAAAGACACTTTTCTGTTCCTTTGGGAAGTCGGTACCTTCAATTCCTAATAAAAAGGCATCTGGTTTTTTTTTTTACAGAAGTTATTTTAAACATCCCCCCCAATTCATTTTATATCATCTCCCAGAAAGCCCTTATTACCTTACATGACCACCACATATGATAAAAGGTATCTTATTTTTCTTTACATTTCCAGCTGGTGTTTGTGCTTGTTTTATACATTTTTGCTAGATTACTAGGATTTAAATACCACTGGTACATCATTTTCATATGAATTTCTTTCAGCGTACAACATGCCGTGAATTTCAAATCCATTTTCCAAAACCTTTCCCAATCAGGTACACACTTTAAACCTGTGTGTCCAAGTGCTTTTTTTTTTTTTTTGCCCTGAGGCTGCCCCCAGGTAAAAACCCTCTCTTTAACACTGAATCGGAACAAATGGCAATTTGGGTTTTCTGTGGATTGCTGTTTGCTCTGATTCAGTGATAGAGCAAGTTTTTGCAGAAGGGGAGTGCTCAGACATGGAGCTTCCAGTGTTCAAAATTAGTCACATGCCAGGCGCATTTTGGACCTGGCGATCAACCACTTGAGACCAAGTGAAGATGTCTGGGCCTCTCAGAACAGGAAGAGGTTGGAGCTGATTCACTAAGTCCGAAGAGTCGGCAAATGGGAGGGCTGCTAGACAGGAAGCAAAACAAGAGACCTAAGAGTCGTAAGTTCCGTATCTTCTGTCAATGCCGGAAGGAGTCTTCAGAAGGGTCATCTTGAGTAATGATGCCAGAGGCTTTGTCAGAGCCGTCCGGAGCTTTTTGTTTTTGCAATAAATCCTCCTTTTTAATTACCTACTCTCACTGTGTTATCAAGCTGGGAACCTGGACTCTTGACAGAGAGGTACTGGAGGCAAAGCTCTGCAGAATGCCTCCCTAGCTGCTCAGTGAGAGGGGATGTCACGGTCCAGTTGGCGGGCGGTTGAAGCCCTGGCTGAGGACGTCAGGACCAGAGGCAAGATGGTGGTGTAGAAGCAGGAGCAGGTACAGGGCTGAGGGTCCAGCAGCAGGCAGTCGCAGGGTCAAGGAGCAAGGGAGAGGTGAAGGTCTGGGAGTCAAGGAGCAAGAGGCCAGAGGCAACCAGGCAGGGATAGCGTTGCTGTGGCAAAGAGCTGAAGGGAAATGCTGAGCTTTTATCCCTCCCAGCTCCTGCCACCAGGTGCAGTGAGGTATCAAGTGGCCTCACCTGGGTGACTACTCCTTGCTTCTCCAGCACAAGCTGAGACAGGCCCCAGTCCTGCAAAGCACTACAGGCCACAGAGCCTGACTCCTGCCCATACTCCTGACAGGGGAGGTGTTCTGCCACCCAGCTTTGCTGCTAGGTGGGTGGGGAAGATATCTCCCACCGCCTGGAGGTGTGGGGGGGGGGGGCTTTGCACTGCCTTCTCCTGAAGGGAGGAGGTGATGGAATGTCCTGCAGTTAGGTGGGAGGGTGGGAGACCCGGGAAGGATCTCCTCCCTGCCTGGCAGGGCGGCTCCTTACAAAGTCTGTGCCCCCATTATGGTAGTAGCAACAGGGTGTGTTGCCTCAGGTGCTAAAATGCTTGAGGCCGCCCCTGGAAGAAAGGGATAGAAATTTAAACAACATGGTCATCTAAACTGTTTGGACCTGGTTGATTGGCAGAGGGCACTGAGTCTTTTCCAGCCTTATTTGGTGAGCTTTTCAAACTCTGATTCTCTCTTCCGAGTCCAGGATGACCACGGAGGTGAACAGAGATGAATGGAGGCCTTCTGGGGAGGGGGGGAGAGGAGAAAGAAATTGTTTGTGCAAACGACTTTATATGGCTGCAGGCTGGCTGTTCCCAGGAACGCCGTTTACCGATTCTCCTGGAACATTTCTTTTTTACAGTGAAATAAATTCCTTTTTGCAGCATATATGGATCGGGGGAGCCATATGTCACTTTTTACAAGGGGCCGACAGCCGAAACCAGGGCAGAGTGATGGCGCCCCAGCCTTGCTTCACCTCTGTGACTTCATTAGATTTCTAGCAGCTCCCGCCCCCCCCCATCCCTAGAAGTTTGGTGTTGGTTTATTTTAAGTGGGCTCAGATGCATAGAGCAGGGGATCATAGAACTGTAGAGTTGGAAGGAACCCCAAGGGTCTTCTAGTCCAACCCCCTGCAAGTCAGGGATCATAGTTAAAAAATCCCTGATGGCCGTCCGTCCGTCCAACCTCTGTATAACAGTCTCCAATAAATGAGTATCCACCACCTTCTAAAATTAATAAAAATTAATTGGAAAGATAATCCACCAACTTCTGAGATAGTCCATTCTCCTGTCCAATAAAGTAAATGTACAGCCTTCATAATAATATTTGTGTGTGTGTGTGTGTGTGCGCGCACACACACACACACACACACACACAGTGCTTTTTTCTAAAAAAAAATGTTTAGGGGCACTCTCATTTTGACTACTAAACGGACAAAGATTCACCTGGAAGACCACAGTTTCTCCACCCCTCCTTTACCTGACTGTAGCAAGTCTGCAGATTATTGATAGCCAGTGTGGTGTAGTGGGTAGAGTGCTGGACTAGGACCTTGGAGACAAGGGTTCAAATCCCCATTCAGCCATATGAAGCCCATTGGGTGACCCTGCCTCTCAGCCTAACCTACCTCACAGGGTTGTTGTGAGGCTAAAACGGAGAGGGAGGGAGAAGTGTGTGAGTTCCTTTGAGGAGAGGTGGGATATAAATATATCAATAAAATAAAATAAAATCCTTCCTTCTTATGGCAAAGCAATGAGTTTTGGGTCCCGTGCAGTGCTATTTTCCCAGAAAAAGAGGTGCTGGAACTCACCATGAAAGCCTCCCTCTTTCTCTTAGAAAGGCAATGACGTCCATCTGAGAGGTGCCGGAAGTGAGTTCCACCAAGTTCCCCCTGAAAAAAAGCTCTGGTCCCATGAATGGGAGCAAAGAAAGACAAATTCAATCTCCTGGTAAAACACTGAGAATTTTCAGGGGGCACAGAATCTACATAGGAGCCAACTCCTAGGGGCCATGGGGGTTTCAGCCACTCCAATAAAATATCTGAGGGGGCCAGCACCACCACCCCCCAGTTGATGGGCATTGCCATTCAAAGAGTGTGTGCGCACCATGTCATGTGATCAATTATGTGGGGCAGGGCTTACCTAACCCCCCCCCAAAAAATATTTTATTCAAGTTGGCACTCCTGCTCATCTAGTAGCCTTTGCTACAGCCCCCCTCCCACCATCCGCTTCCAACTATAAAATAATGAACCCGAGAGCAAAACACTGATCAAAACGAAACACTGCTTTGGCTACTTGCTCCATGCTAAGCCGTGGAATTCAAATTCCCTCCTGAATATTCATACCAGCTCTCTGAGGAAACTGGCAAGCGGATTTGGGTGGTGTAGCGGCTTGGGCTGGCAGAAGCTTGCAACCAACTGGCGGGTTTGTGTGTCCCCCCCCCTTTTTCCGCTTGAAGGATTTCCCCCTACTCACCCTGGAGCGACAACCCACCTCCCCAAATAGCTGTCAAGAAGGGAAGGCGGGGGCAGGGAAGGCGGGCAGCTTACATACGAATAGCCTGAGTGGTCGCAAGAAGGTCTCTTCAAAATTTCATGCCATTCGGCCACCAGTCCAAATATTTATTTATTCATTCATTCATCCCTCATTCCCTCCCAGGGAAAGATCCGCATGGGCACGGCTGTTTCCCGCCTTCCTCCGGCTCACCACGAGACCCTCCCTTTGGATGCTAACTGATCAATAATTAAGAGCTCCATGTTTATTGCGACAAGCAGATGCGCGCCATCAGCGAGCTTGGGAGGGAGCTGGCCTGGCAGGTTGTAACAGGATGCTGTTGCTGCAGCAAGCAGCAAGTGTTGAAGAATGCAAGGAGAGCCCTGTGGCCGGATCAGGCCGATGGCCCATCTTGTTCACACAAAGTTCAAGGGTAACTGTAGGAAGCTATTTTACAGGCTGAGATTCTATTATTTTGAAGCTGTACAGTGGCATGATCTCATCTGAAATAGCTTTGGAATATCTTCCAAATTCCTTATGTTCGGGATCTCTGTGGTCTGGGATCTATTTGCATGTAGAAGGTCCCAGGTTCAATCCAGGGAGGGCTGACAGGGGAGGTCCCCTGGCTGAAACCCTGCAGAGCCACTGTCAACCAGCACAGATCAGTTGTGTGGAACCTTGGGTTCTCCAGATGTTAGTGACCTACAGCTTGTATCAACCCTGATCATTGGCTACACTTGCTTGGGCTGATAGGAGTTGGAATTCGGCAACATCCAGAGGGTCAAAACACACACACACACAAGTAGAGCCTACTGGGTCAGGGCAAAGCAGGCCCATCTAGTCCAGCATTCTGTTCTCATGGTGGCCAACCAGATGCCGGTAGGAAACCCTCAAGTAGGACCCAAGCATAACAGCACTCTCCCCTCCTGTGGCTTCCAGCAACTGGTATTCAGAAGCATCTCTGCCTCTGACAGTGGAGGTGGAACACAAAGTCCATGGCTAGTAGCAATTAATAGCCTTCTCCTCCATGAATTTGTCTAAAACTTCCCCATACTTGGTTTAGACAGCAACTGGTATTCAAAAGCATTGCTGCCTCTGACTTGGGAGGCAGAGCACAACCAGTGGGATTAGTAGCAATAAATAGCCTTCTCGTTCATGAATTTGTCTAAAGCTTCTCCATTCCTAGTGTAGACAATCTGTTGCTAGATGGATCAATGCAGGGGTGCCAACTGGAATAAAATATTGGGGGGAGCAATTAAAACCTGGCCCGCATAATCAGTCACATGATGCAGTGCACACACCCCGTTTGAATTGCAATGCCCGTCAGCTTTGGGGCCCCTGCCCCCTCAAATATTTTATTTTTAGGGGGGCGGCCGAAGGAACCTCGGCCCCTAGGAGTTGGTTCCTGTGGATCAATGTATGAAGCGGGTTCCTTAGTTCCTTGGCAAGAAATGATACTTAGACGCCTCCCCAGTTTGATTGATTATTGTTTGATTGATTATTTAATTTCTATACAGCTTAATATATTACAAATGTCTCATAGCAGAACACAAAAAATTGGAAGCAATAAAGAACAACTTGAAATGTTACAAAAATACACAGTTACTGTACATATAAAAATGTAACATCAATACAAAGTTACTAATTCAATGGTACATTGGTTGTCGAATGTAATCCATTTCAGAAGACAGTTTGACTTCCGAAACATTTGACAACCAAGGCGCAAAGGGCAGTCTGCAAAATCAATGGAGAAAATTGAAGAAGAAAAAACTCAGTGGAAGCCATTCGACTTCCAAGGCGTGTTCGAAAACAGAACCATTTACTTACGGGTTTTTGGCGTTCAAAAACCGAAACGTTCGGCTTCCAAGACATGCGAAAAGCGAGGTGCCACTGTATATAAAAATCAATTTCAAGCTGTTTTCGTTATGACACACCCACCCCTTGCAACAGTTGTCACATACATGCATGTCAGCCCCACCCCCCAATGTCAGGTGCAACTCGCCACCTGCGGTTCTCACCCAAGGTTCACACAAACTCTCAGCTCACCCACAAAAGTCTCACAACGAGAAGAGTCCCTGGAAACAGAGTACAGTGGTAATTTGGTTTGCAACCGTTTTGGATTACAACTGTTTTGGATTACAACCATGTCAAACCTGGAAGTGTGTGGCCCTTTTTTTTGGATTACAACCCTTTTTTTGGGGGGGGGAGGCCCCATTGGTGAAAGCACGCCTTGGGTTACAACCTGTTTTGGTTTACAACCGGATCTCCAAAACGGATTAGGGTTGTAAACCAAGTTACCACTGTACTTGCTGGATTAATTTCTGTTCCAAATATGATATGAATAAGCCGATATTGGCCATTTCTGTTCCCATTTCCACCAGAAGTCCCTGACGTCCCTATTCAGGAACAGAAAAATCCTAAGTACCACATTCCATCCGCTTAGCCAGTGCAAAGAGGATGTTGCAGCTTGGATGCGGACCACCGGCCTTGGCGTGAAATGACCATCACCCACTTTGTGTCACACTGTGGGCTCAGGAATGTTAGGAGGGAGTTTAACGCTAACTGGCTCATTGCCACTGCTCAGCCAGACGATGGTGACTCAGCTGTGTTGCTTTGCTGGACATCACATTTTCTAATACAGTAAGCGATTACTGGTGTGAAACCTGCTCAGGCAGCAAAGGGATGGAGGCT
The DNA here is from genome assembly GCF_965207765.1 of Zootoca vivipara. Taxonomy (NCBI): domain Eukaryota; kingdom Metazoa; phylum Chordata; class Lepidosauria; order Squamata; family Lacertidae; genus Zootoca; species Zootoca vivipara. The sequence continues at coordinate 17,222,047 of NC_142599.1, forward strand.
GGAGAAATGAGAGTTGGTGGTTCATGAAATGGAAAATGTACCACCCCCACCCCCACCCACATACTCCCCCACCCTGTTAAAACTGATGGACCAAGTACTCTTCAGCCTCCCTCCTCAGCATCCTTACCGCAGGATGACTTTGGCTCATTTTTATCAGGATCGCTGAAGACGTGAGCATGACCCTCTTGGGATGCTAAAACCACGTTACGCTTATAATTCATTTGCTTACACTGCCATCAATGTGCACCGAACTGCAGAGCCTCCTAAATCAAGGAACACAAGGAGAGCCTGCGGGATCAGGCCAATGGCTCCTCTTGCCCAGCATCCTGTTCTCGCAGTGGCCAACCACAGGCCCATGAGAAGTCCACAAGCAGGATCTGAGCACAAGAGCAGTCCCCACCTTTAATGATCCGAGGCAGGCAAGCAAGCCCCGAAAAGAAGGAATGGCTCTCCAGTAGTTTTATGTATGTTTATTTAGAAAAAACACACACACTTCCAAAGCACGGCTTCTCACCTGCTCGCATTGACGATAGTTGGTCAGTCTGAATTTCCAGCCCCTTTCACAGCAGGAAGGATGCCAAATTCCTGCCCTTCCCCTCTTGCCCTTCCGTTGCCCTCTGGTCTTATCCAGTCTCCTAGAACAGGAACTGAGAGGCTGGCCTCCCCCCTCCCCCCTTTCACTTGACACAGTCTCAGTCCTCTGCTTATCTGCTGATCAGCACCGTCTTAAGCGCTCCCGGTGCCGTGGTGTGTCGGATCCTCCGGCGCCCGCCGGATCCCTCCGGCGCCCTCCCACCCCGTTTCCCAGCGCGGTGGGCGGGTGGGCGCAGCGCGCAGCGCGGGTGCAACAGGTGCTGCTGCGCTGCAGGCAGGCGGGCAGGCGCAGCTGCGCGGTGTACCGGTCGGCCAGCGGGTGGGCGCAGCTTGCGGCGCCCTCCTGGCGGGCCGGCGCCATGGTGCCCTGCGCCACCCAGCCTGCACGTAGGGCCGGGCCTGCTGCTGATTGCCTAGCAATGCTCTGGCTGCCTCCCAACTCTCCCACTTCTTGAGAGCTAACAGTGTGTTCTTCGGGAAGCGGGATCGAACTGCCCCTCTTCGACTCTGTCAGCCAGCTCTCATCTGCAGAGTCTATCTCTCTCTCACTTAGCTCAATTTCTGAGTCTGACTCTTCCCCTGCGCTCTGGTGAACCACGTTCCTGACCCCACCTTTGGTTTTTAGCAACTGACATTCAGAAGCGTTACTGCTTCCAGCTGTAGTAGCCATCGGTAACCCTCTCCTCCATGAATTTGTCCAATCCCCTTTTAAAGCCATCCAAACTGGTCGTCATCGCTGCTCCCTGTGGGAAAAAGTTCCATAGTTTAACTATGCACTGGGTGAAGAAGTCCGCAGGCAGATTTAGGGGAGCGCAACCAGTTCGGTTGCACTGGGTGCAGAGCTTCAGGGCGCCACCGGGGGTGCCACAACCATTATTTACAATGCAGCACGAGAGGCAGAGGAGCTCCAAATTTTGACGTTGCACTGGGTGCCCCTGGAATGTGAGACCCCAAGTTCCGGCACTCAGAATTCCTTTCTTTTATCTGTCCTGAGTCTTCCAACATTCAGCTGCACTGAATGTCCATGAGCGCCAGTGTTATGACAAATAGACAAGTCCCTGCTCTGGTGATTTAATAGCTGCCAGTACAGCTGCTCCCCATCAATTAATGAGAAAAGGAATTGCCTTTGAAAATCATCATCAAAGAGGAGAGAAAAGTTATCCCTTCTAATTTTACACCCTTCAGAGTTAGCTGACAGACTTTTGCCCCCGCCCTCAATCATATTTCCTGCTGCTATGGGTGTATTAACCCTGTTGTTGTTGTTGTTGTTATCTGGCATGGCACCTAAAATTAATTTGCACCATTGCTGATACAGAAAACTGCCCAGTTTCTGTTTAGTCCTGTTTTCCATGTACCAAGGAAGGCAGTGCATTTTTCCTAAGGACGGAGACTGTCAACAACCATTTTTGGTTCCTAGAGATAGGACATCAGACAAGGTGGCTTCTTTAGTATTATGAAAAGATAGCAGAGATCAGTATAAAAATTGCACACGATCTTTTCTATGCATAGATGCCGGTGTAGAAAGAATCACCACGATTTAAATCCGGGATGGACTGTGACTCCTATCATAGGGTCATATAATGATGGATTTGGAAGGGAGCACAAGGCTCATCTTGTCCAAGCGGCTGCAATGCAGGAATCTTTTGCCTAATGTGGAGCTTGAACCCACGGCCCTGAGATTTGGAATCTCTTGTTCTGCCAATTGAGCTATCCCCCACCGTTCAGCCCGGACACTGAGATCCAGCGCCAAGGGCCTTCTGGTGGTTCCCTCATTGCGAGAAGTGAGGTTACAGGGAACCAGACAGAGGGCTTTCTCGGTAGCAGCACCCGCCCTGTGGAATGCCCTTCCATCAGATGTCAAGGAAATAAGCAGCTATCCTAATTTTAAAAGACATCTGAAGGCAGCCCTGTTTAGGGAAGCTTTTAATATTTAATGTATTGTTTTAATATTCAATTGGGAGCCGCCCAGAGTGGCTGGGGAGACTCAGCCAGATGGGCAGGGTATAAATAATAAATTGTTGTTGTTGTTGTTGTTGTTGTTGTTGTTGTTGTTGTTGTTGTTGTTACTACTACTACTACTACTACTATCCAACACTTTCTTTCTTTATCATGACCAACATTCAGGAATGATGGAAGTTGTCAGTCCACAACATCTGGAAGGCTGCAGAGTTCTCCAGCCATGATTGAAACAGGAATACAATGCAGGTCACCATAGTGGGGAGGGTTATGGCCAACTGACTCTGTGGTTACCTGCTCAGGTCTGCAGTCCAGGTACTAAGAGTTGATTGGCATCTTCGTAGGGTGCCTGATCTTTGGACCTTCAACCAGAGGACTGTCCTCTGTTAATCCTTCCAACTGGGAATGTAGGAGACAGCCTTCTGCAGAGTTAGACCATTGGTCCACCTACACCGTATTGTTTACACTGACTGACAGCAGCTCTCCAGGGTTTCAAGTAGGGAAACTCTTCCTTTGGGAATTAAGGAGATGTTCTACCACTGAGCTACAGCCCTGAGCCACAAGTGAATCATTTGTGACATTTTGGTTGGCCTAAAAAAACACGTTGCTCTAATATGGATCCCACCCCCCACCCCCACCCCACAGCCATGGGCCAACCAGATGACTGTTACTTTTTGTGTAAGATTTTTCTAACCCACCTCAAGAGCCTGTAAAAGGACTAGCCCCTTCTGCAATTTTCCAAATGCCAACCCAATGAGCAATCTGAAGGGAGCCTCATCTATCTCCCATCAACATTGATAAAGTGTTCATCAGCAGGGGATGTCCTCATTCTTGCTTTGCATTTTTAGATGCTCACCTGAAGAATGCAAGCATGGATGACAGCCAGTTAAGCTATGGAACTCACTCCAATGGGAGGCTGTGATGGCTGCAGACTTGGATGGCTTTAAAAGAGGACAGACAAATTCGTGGAGGAGGAAGCCACGGCCAGAGGGAATAATGCTTCTGAATACCAGTTGCCGGAAGCCACAGGAGGGGAGAATGCTCTTATGCTTGGGTCCTACTTGAGGGTTTGCATAGGCCTCTGGCTGACCACTGTGAGAACAGGAGAGTGGACTAGATGGGCCACTGGCCTGATCCAGCAAACTCTCCTTATGTTCTTTCTATCTTTGTAAGTACGGAGGTCGCATATACCGATGCTTCAATCAAGCAACAACAACAAACTAGTCAGCTCTCCATCCCAGCACTATTGATTCTTTCTATTCAACGGACAGGGCAAGGGAGATCAATTTCAATCTTCAGGTCATTTCAGCAGCCTATTTCCTTGCCACCGTTTGTTCATTTCGGAGTAAGCACAGGCCACACCAGAAGCTGAGCTTGTCAGGCATGTGCAACGCCGGCCCAGTTCATCAGTGCCGAGCCCTTGATCTGTCTCGGCTGTCCCTGGGCTTGCTGAATGATTGCGCCGCGAAATGATTCGTGCTGAGCACCACAGGACAGGCATCAGCCCTTGCTTGCTCTCTTGCTGGCTATTGCTGGGGAGCTGCAGAATGGCAAACGCTGGCATTGCATTGAAAAAAAATGTGCCTTGTTATTTGCAAGAAGTGAAGTGTAAACAGAATGTTGAAATTGGAGGATTTGACAGTAGCTCAAGACGACTTGGAGACTCATGCATAAGATTACAATCTTTTAGAATAAGAATTCCTTTCTTAGGTTGCACCAATGTCCTGCCAGGCAACCTGTTTCCTCAGTGGTCAGCCGGAGGCCTTTGAAGATTGCAAGGGACGTTTGCAGGGCACCAGAGCAGTAGCCAATCCCTGCTTTTTGCCCCCATAGTTTAGTAAACCGGACATAAGGACATAAGAAGACCCTGCCGGATTAGCCCAGTGGCCATCTAGCCTAGCATCCCCTTCTCATGGCAGCTGACCAGATGCCCCAATGAGCAGGGTACAAGCCCAGGGTACAAGCCCCTTGCCCTGTGGTTTCCAGGACTGAATATCCATGAGGTCCAGTGTTATGAGATAGGGAGAAAAACATTTCCCTATCCACTTCCAGTACACACTTAGAAATATGGCTGTTTCATTCAGCTAGCATGAATGATTAATTGTTCTTGATGGGCATGTCCATGGGACCTTTTAAAAAAAAACAAAAAAACCCACAACCATCTATACTAGTGCTTTGTGAAAAATAAAAAAAAATCAGTTGTTCTTCACCCGAGCCAACCATTCTATGTCAATTACCGAGAAAAGGAATTGAATCTGAGAATGATTGAAGGCCAGAAATTTCCATTTCTTGTTGTTCCTGCCTTACATTTGAGGTGGCCAAGGGGCATTTCTGGGTGTCCTTGGTTCTTGAATGGCTTAGTTGATGGAAAATTTGGCTCCCAAATGCCAAAAACCCGGAAGTAAGTGTTCTGGTTTTTGAATGTTTTTTGGAAGCCGAACCACACGACTTCGGCTTGGCTGCAGGAAGCTCCTGCAAGCCGGTTGGAAGCCATGCCTTGGTTTTTGAATGTTTCGGGAGTCGAAGTCCATTGCAATAATTAGAAAGGGAGAGAGTGACTGGCACCCTTCCCAGCTGGGAAGGGGTGGGGCAGGAACTATTATTGATTTACACATGTTAATTCATTGGCATCTATGCAGGCTAGATGGCAATGGGGGGAAACCACCTGAGTGTCTTTGGGGATGGCTTTGTCCTCTATTTGCTTCTTCAAATTCCATCTCTTCCATTCTTCTGGAGGAAATCCCCATCCTGCTGACTCAACCATTTGTTCATGTGTGTGTGTGTGTGTGTGTGTGTGTGTGTGTGTGTGTGTGTATTCAAAGTTTTGCAGAAATATTCCATTGCACTGCAAAGGAAAATAAAATATGTCCAAGTGACAAATCAGCATTTTCTTGGTGCTCTGCTGGGCAGTGGGTGATGGGTTGAGGAACTGCATTATTAATAGAGGTTAGCAGCGAAGTCCCCTTTTCTCTGGTCTGGGAATGAAGCTGGTCTCCTCACCATGCCAGGCTTTTGCTGACCAGCAGTTCTCCCTGAGATTGTCCAAGGCTGCGATGCCATTTGAAGGCACGACCCATCAGCTGGGCACAGGGGGATTTGGAGAAAGAAATGGTTCAGGCTGGTAGATAAGATGGCAGACCCATATCCTGGGCATTCAAGGGCAAAGGTGTGAGGGCCCTTCACAGTTGAGGTCAAAGGTGTACTTTGGAGCTATGCACAGGCCACAAGACTTGCATTGTATGTTTGCACTTCAAAAAACAGTTTTTTGATTGTTATTTTTAGTTAGTCAATTTTGATCCGTGATTTGGGTTCTGCTCTGCTCTGTGTAGTTGAGGCAGCAATGTTTCTGAATAGCAGTTTCTGGAAGCTGCAGGAGTGTGGAAGGTGTTCTCACACTCAAATCCAGCTGGATGTCAGGGGCTGGTCTGAATTGGATGACTGGGGAATGCATTCGCCGGAAGATCAGAGGAGGGCATCTGCAGATCATCCAGCATCTGCAGAAGCAGGGAGACAGGCAGACACAGAAGCTGCACAGTTGAGAGAGGAGCTGCCCAGCTTTGAGATAGTAGCTAAGCAACCAGAAGGGAGGGAGCAGCTGGGTGACACATCAATCAAGAGTGTGTGTGGGGGAAATCCCCTCCCTCCCCCCGAACTAGGAGGTCCAAGCATGTCAGAGAACAAAGGAAACACGGGGGGGGGGGAATTCCTTCTGGTGTGCTCCTTGCTGCGGAAATCGCAAGGAGGAGTCAGAGTAGGCAACTAAGCACAACGAAAAACTCGCTAGACGAAAGCGTCATGCGATGTTTTTGGTGACTCGCAAAACGAAGTTTTCTATGGCCGAAAAACAAGACGAAGCTTTTCGGTGTTGTTGTTTTTTTGCTGCGGCAACCTGCGCTTTGCACAATGAAATTATCGCTAGACGAAGCGACTCGCGGAACGAATTAATTTAGTCTTTCGAGGCATCACTGTAAATCTACTGAATGCTCATTAATTCTTATCGGTGAGCCACTGGAAGGGAGAGGGGAACTCCCATATTTGACACTGGAGCTTTTCCCACAGGCACCTGGTTGGCCATCGTGAGAACAGAATGCTGGACTAGAGGGCTCATTGGCCTGATCCAGCCATCTCTTATGTTCTTAATAACACATACTCTGGACTGCAAATATTGTTTCTATCCTTTTTCGGTAACTGATGACTGCAGATGCCTTTAAAAAACAAAATCTTTGTACCTGTCATGAAAGAGTCCCACTTGGCTCCTCAAAGCATCCTTGAATGGTGCAGCTTTTTACCCAAGTACAAACTGCTACCCGCCCTCCCCCTCCTGCAGCCCTTCTGTTCAGGCTCCCAGGAGAGGAACACAAAGAAACAGAGAATATTAATAACAAAGGAGAGGTTGGATCATTGTTTACTTGACTTTAGTTAATAAATTTGTTTCCATCCGCGATCCCAAAATGAAATTAAAAAGCCTGTGTTTGCACTGGAGAATTTCACGGCACTCCTGCAGATAAAACACATTGGAGATGGAATTAATAGAATCACCGGCGGTGGCTGGTGAGGGGACATAAAAGGAGATGAATTTGTGTAATATTTATATCTACATAATTTTCAACTTGATAGTAGCTCTGGACTGGGTGGAGAGAGGTTGAAACCCTCTCTGCCCAGCCCAGCAGCATAACTGGATCATACCCTCCAAGTGTCCCATTTTTTGAGAGACAGTCCTGGAATTACAGAAGCCATCCCAGTTTCTGATTTGATCCCAGAATGTCCTTACACCTCCCCTCCACATCTTGGAAAACAATTAAAAGTGGTGCAGAGATCTGACACCTCCCCTTTCGTTCATTTTTGGAAACAGAAACCTTTGGGGTGTGTGTGTGTGTGTGTGTAGATGCAAAAAGGGAGTCCTGTTTATACTGAAAATAAAATACCTGCGCCAAATGAAGGAAACGGTGAAGCTGACATACAAAGCCCTTCCTATAATTATAATAATTCCTATTATTATTATTATTATTATTATTATTATTATTATTATTATTATTATTTTGTTTACAGCTAAAAAATTTTTCATTCCATTTATCTGTTGAAGGTGCTGAGAATGGTTTGGAGACCCTTTATTTCCCTCATAGAGGCAGGGGTATAGGAAGGGGTGGGGGCTGACCGGCCCAGGTGCCCTCACTGAGGGGGGGTGACACCCGCCCGCGACTCCCAAGCCTACCCCGAGCCGCTTTGCTGGTGGCATTCCCCCCCTCCCCCCCGTTTTGACAGCTTGGGGGAGGCTTCGGAGTTGCAAGCAGGTGGCGCGCCAAATGTCTGCCATGGACGGCTCGCTTCGTCCTCACCTGCAGGGCGCATGCGCCACTCTGAGCACTCGAGCAGCTATCCCGCGCCTGGGAGGGCACCCTCCATGACACGTCCCCCCCCCTCGGAAGTGTGCCCACCCTGGGCAGCGCAGGCATATGCTCTGCTGCTGCGCAGAGGTACAATGGCCTGATTTCACTGAAGGGGAATTGACTGTTAAAGCACTCTTGAGAATTGCAGCTCTGGGAGAGGATTGCACTCTAGAGATCTCAGGTCAGGGCAGCTGTTTATCAGCTCCATCTGGTACGCAGGCTGAGACCCTACCTGCCCACGGACCGTCTCGCCAGAGTGGTGCATGCTCTAGTTATCTCTCGCTTGGACTACTGCAATGCGCTCTACGTGGGGCTGCCTTTGAAGGTGACCCGGAAACTGCAATTAATCCAGAATGCGGCAGCTAGACTGGTGACTGGGAGCGGCCGCCGAGACCACATAACACCGGTCCTGAAAGACCTACATTGGCTCCCAGTACGTTTCTGAGCACAATTCAAAGTGTTGGTGCTGACCTTTAAAGCCTTAAATGGCCTCGGTCCAGTATACCTGAAGGAGCGTCTCCACCCCCATCATTCTGCCAGGACACTGAGGTCCAGCACCGAGAGCCTTCTGGCTGTTCCCTCGCTACGAGAAGCCAAGTTACAGGGAACCAGGTAGTGGCACCCACCCTGTGGAATGCCCTCCCACCAGAAGTCAAAGAGAACAACAATTACCAGACCTTTAGAAGGCATCTGAAGGCAGCCCTGTTTAGGGAAGCTTTTAATGTTTGATGGATTTCTGTATTTTAATATTTTGTTGGAAGCCGCCCAGAGTGGCTGGGGAAACCAGGCTAGTAGGGCAGGGTATAAATAATAAAATTATTATTATTATTATTATTATTATTATTATTATTATTATTATTATTATTATCTCCTAACAACTCCCAGCACCTTTGACATACTACAGCCCCCTGAATTCTTGGGGAGAAGCCATGCCTGTTTGAAGAGGGCTTAAAATGTGTAGAGCAAGTGGCATACCCTCCAACATTTCTCTGATGAAAATATTTATACCCCACACATCTGACTGGGTTGCCCAAGCCACTCTGGACAGCTTCCAAGATGAATAAAGGCACAACAAAACATTAAATATTAAAAACAACAACACACACCTTGCTCATACAGGGTTGCTTTCAGACAGCTCGTGGGTCGGATAATTACAAACTCTCCAACATTTCTCCAATGAAAGCAGGGACATCCTAAGGAAAAGCAGGACATTCTGGGATCAAATCAGAAACTGGGACGGCTTCCTCTAAATCAGGGGCGTCCCCGGAAAATAGGGACACTTGGAGGGTCTGAAATGGAGCCTGTACCTGTACCTGCATTGATAGATATAGATATATGAATACAGGCATCTTTTTCGCAGAGGTTTTTTATTTTTCCGAAACGAGCTGGAATTCTGGGCCTTTGTGTTTAAATAAAACATCAGCCCTCCAAAGTTTAAAGCAGCCGCCCACGCATGCTACGGGAACACTGTGGACTTTGAAGGCCTTAGCATTCCTCATTGCGAGCAGGTTCTGACAGGCTCAATGGAGAGCTGTCACCCCCCACTCCCCCCCATGCAATGCAAATACACCACTGGGGCTAGCATGGTTTTGTACCTGAACCAGCGAGTAGTTCAGAGTGCTTCTGTTGAAAGCCGATTCCCACATTGCATTTCCATTAGAGGTGTTATCCACAGGCCTGCATTTCCAATCTGGGAGTGGAAAAAAAGCATTATTGCTATCTCAAACAGGGTTGCAATGGCAGACCCTCCAAGTGTCCCTGTTTTCCAGGGACATCCCCGATTTAGAGAAGCCATCCTGGTTTGATCCCAGAATGTCCCGCTTTTCCTTAAGATGTCACTAGTTTCATTGGAGAAATGTTGGAGGGTATGGAGTTATCCGACTCCCAAATTGTCTGAAGGCAATCCTATATAGGGAAGTTGTTTTTAAAAATGTTTACTGTTTTATTATTTTCAGTCGTAACTTGATTTTCTAACAGCTTACTTCTTAAACGTTTTGGCTCTTGAACGGCGCAAACCCAGAAGCAGGGGCATAGGAAGATAGGGGTGGTGGGGGCAGGGCGCCCCGAGTGCCATTGTGGCTGCCCACCCCCAAAACGCATGCCCCGCCCCTGCGCGCGGCGCGCTCTGCCCCCAAAATGCCTGCCCTGCCCCGCCCCTGTGCACAGCATGCTCCACCCCCAAAATGTGCACCCCGCCCCCAGAACACGCACCACGTCCCTGAGGGCAGTGTGCCTGTTCTCCACCCCCGGTGGCGGAGCATGAAGCTCCGCCGCTGCCATAGCTGCCAAGTACCCCGTTTTCCCCGGGAAACCCCCATTTTTAATTACCTTTTCCTGGTGGTCCCCCGTATCACTTCGTCTCCAATTTTTCTCCGTTATTTTCTCCTGCTGGCGGCCATTTTTTTTCCTGATTTGCCCTTCTATGGGCACAAAAAATGGCCGCCGCCGGCTTCAAAAGTCGCATCTATGCATGACCGGAAGTGCGTAGACGCGACTTCCGGTGTCGGCAGCGGCCATATTTGATGCCCATAGATGGGCGGGGCGACACCGGAAGTTGCGTTGATGCACTTCCGGTCATGCGTAGAAGCTACTTTTTAAGCCGCCGGCGGCCATTTTTTGTGCCCATAGAAGGGCAAAGCGACACCGGAAGTTACGTCAACGCAACTTCCGGTGTCACACGGCTGCCGGTCCCGGATTCTGCAGTCCGGGACTTGGAAGGTAAGGCCGCTGCCCAGAAGTGACTGTTCCGGTTTATGAACTATTCTTGGAAGCTGAAAGTCCAACGGGGCTTCTGCGGCTTCCAATTGGCCGCAGGAGCTCCCTGCAGCCAATCAGAAGCCGCGCTTTGGTTTCTGAACGTTTTGGAAGTCGAACGGACTTCTGGAATGGATTCCTTTCGACTTCCGTAGTACGACTGTATTTATATATGCTGGAAGTGGCTAGGGCAATCCAGTAAGATGTGGTGGGCGTAAATTATCATTATTGAATGGGACACCCCTATTTTCACTGGAGAAATGTTGGAGGGTATGCTATTGTTAGAATCACAGAACTGTGAAGTTGGAAAGGACCCCAAGGGCCATTTTGTCCAGCCCCCTGCAATGCAGGAATGTCAACTAGATCATACATGAGAGATGGCCATCCAACCTCTGCTTAAAAACCTCCACTTAAAAAGTCCACCACTGCTTGTGGCAGTCTGCTCCACTGCCGAACAGCTCTCAGCAACAGACATCATCTTCATCATTATTACCAACCTCTGTTTAAAAACCCTTGAATGAGAGCCCACCACCTTCTGAGGTCATAGAATCCTTCAACCTCTCCTTCGACAGAGGTTGGATGGTCATGTGCCAGGCGGAGTGAGGCACCAGCCCAGATGCCGACATAGCGACCCCCCCCTCCAGTCATGCTTTAAATATGATGTGAATGTGGTTCTATTTGAACTCACTGGGACCCCAAAAGTATAGTCCCCATGCCCCATGACATTTTAGCACGATGCTGTTTTAAATGTATCATGCAGAAGAGTTCTCTGTCCACCTAAAAGTTTGGTGAACTTTGGTACGGCAATATTTTTGGCATGAAAAGCACGAAAATTAAATTATGTAAAAAAAAAAAAAAGAACAGCCTTTGCAACCCGAAACTGATGATTTATGCAATCCAAATGAAACTCACCCCCCTTCATGTGTACTTATTTGTCAAGAGTTCAAATGCGGTAAAGTTAGAGGAAGTGCAAGCAAGAACTCCGAGTGAGGCTTCAGAAATCTAATCCATGATTGATGAGGGATTTCGTCTTTCTAAAGGTGCCTGCTAATGTCCGTCTCCAGCAATGAGACAGAGAATAATGGGGCCTTCCTTAACCCTGCCACTCATAATCAGTAGTATACATTTCCCCCCTTTGAGCTTCCTGAAGGTCACTCTGGGTAAACGCATACCAATGAGGACGCAGACAAATGAGGAGGCCTAATTAGAATGCGCTTACCCAGAATGCACTGCGCCAGCCGCCTTTGAAGCTTGCCTGCTAATCTTTCGCCATCATCTTCTGCCAAACAATGGAATCAATCCGCAGCAATGTACACACGCAAAAATCAATCTAGCTACACACACACACACACACACACACACACACACACACAACAAACACTATTCAGGATTGTCAACCAAGATTTGGAAGTGAACACCTGGAAGTCAAGGAGTTGGAGTATGATATATGATACTGCTGCATATACCCTAATCTCCAAGGAGCAAGCAACTTCAGGGGATCCCACACTTACCCAGGGTTCTGTTTCCTTGGAATGAAGGTCAACAGAGACTCGGGTGTCTTAACGAGATATGGTTTCATTTGCACATAGATACAACCTGTGCATAGGATGGAAGGGACCACACTTTCTTTCCCAGGAAACACTATCCCACTTCTAACACCAGTGTTGCATGGACCCCAATTTGAAGATGGCTCTCATATCACCTTTCAGGCTTCTTCGTACTAAACATACCCAGCTCCTTCGACCATTCCTCCTAAGACTCGATTTCCAGACCCTGTGTCATCTTGGTCGCCTTCCTCTGCACATGTTCTGAGATAGATCCAAGACAGTGGTTTAGATCCAAGGGCTTTCCCAAATAAAAACAAGGCGAGAAAAGTGGGATATGATTTAAATTGCTAAAAATAAATGAATAAATTAAAAAGTTTGTACAAAATGCATGCAAAATGTGCACCATTTCGAAGCAGATTTTTGTGCATTGTTGTTGTTGTCTTTTAAAAACATCTGCCCAAACATTGTTGGAAGGGGGAGGAGTATGACCAAGGGCCAGGGAGGGTGGAGCAGAACAGCCATGAAGCTCACAGTCATGAAGTTCACTGAGTGACTTTGGGTCAATCACTGCCTCTCAGCCTCATCTACCTCGCAGGGTTGTTGTGAGGATTAAATGAGAAAGGCGGAGAACCATGTGTGCCACCTTGAGCTTGTTGGAGAAAAAAGAAGGATAGAACTGCAATAAATAAATATGATTTAGGCTGCTCAGTCTTGGGCTGACACTCAACACAGGAGAAAGTTGGTTTACGAATGTGAATTTAGCGATTTCTACATGAACTGAACAGCTGGTGATGCCAGTGTTTGTGTGAAGATTTGTAGTTAAATATTCCATATGTTTTAAACTGTTGCTGCTGTACTGATCTGTTGGCAGCTGTCTGTCTCAAGAGACAATGGAGAGCCCTGCTAACTTCTGTGTTAGCAGGACCAAAGGGATCTCCCCAGTGCACAAGCCCTGGTTCCTTTTGGGAATTATAGGGACAGAACTGTACAGAAATTTATTCACGTATGCAACTACAAAGGCAAGAATGTTACTAGTCCCAAAATGGAAAGAAGAAGAAGTCTCAGCGAAAGAAGAATGGATACAAAAACTTATGGACTATGCAGAAATGACAAAACTTACCGGAAGAATGAGAAATCAAGAGAACAACCTTTTAATAAAAGAATGGAAACGGCTTATTGAATATTTACACACAAATTGTGAACCGATAAGAACATTGGCAGGATTATTGCAATAACCTGCAGTTTCCTAAGAGTATATATTTCAAATAAAGCCGAATGACGGGAGGGAGGGAAGTCACAGCTCGGCAGAGCGAAATGAACTGAGATGGGTGAATATAAGAAGGAATGTAATTATTATTATTATTATTATTATTATTATTATTATTATTATTTGTTGGTTTTTGTTTATTTGGAAAATTTAATAATTTTTTTTTAAAAAAGAGTATATATTTAAAGTAGATGAATAAATGATCAAGTTAAGTTAATTTGGATATGCAGAAAATTTATTTTTTAAAAAAATATATATATTAAGGAACCACTGAAAAGAAGGGGAAGGAAGTTGAGTTTTGAAATGTTAAAATGACTGTAAAATTATTGAAATGTATGTGGTCCATAGGAAAGCAGAGCAACATGTTGGGCACCAGCTTGACTGCAGGAGTTGCCAGAAGGAGCCCCTCTAACCATTTTAGGGACTCCAGATTTGTGTAGGGTTTAAGCTTTTTCTTCTCCCAAAGATATCCCACAAAGCAGGGGAGGTTTAGGATCAGTGTTTCCCTTCCCAGGTTGATGAGCCCTGTCTGAACCTCACTTCCCTCTACAGCACATGCAGAAACAGGGGTGTCACAATGGGGGGGGCGATGGGGGTGGTACGCCCCGGGTTCCACTCTGGGGGGTGACACTTGGCGCCCCCACCCCCGTGACTCCCAAGCCAAGCCTCCAGCCTCCCAGTTAAAAGTCCGCGCCAAGCGGGATGCCGCACATGCATCATTACGAGGAGGGGTATCGCCGCCCCCGTGCCTCGCAAGCCGCACGGCTCCAGCTGCAAACTCCGGGTAGAAAGCCCGCTCAGCGTGGCGGGTGCGCCGCGCTGAGAGGGCTTTCTACCGGGAGTTTGTACCTGGTGGCGCGTGGCTTTGGAGGCGCGGGGGACGGCGATACCCCGCCACGTAACAACGCCGCGCCCCCTGGGTGCATGGCAATTTGCCGCCCCGCATGTCGCGGTGCCTCGCTATGCTCCTGTGCAGAAACCATCTTCTTGACCATTGGACACACTATTGGTCTGGTCCATTCAACCCACCAGAGCCTATCTTCACACACAGGGAAGTCCCTAACTCACCAAGGGTCAGAGACCCATCAGCTACCCTCACCAGGTTTTGCTGGCCAGTCGAAGCTGTTTACCAGGGTGTGGCTTCAGTCACATGCTTGAAGCTTCTAGGAGCCACAGGTGAGAGTTGAATGCAGGGTGGGGACCAAAGGTGGACAAACTATCCCAGAAGGAGCATGACGTGACTCCCACCAGAGGTACTTCCCCTTCCCTAATACTCTGTATAAAAAGGTAAAGGGACCCTGACCATTAGGTCCAGTCGTGACCGACTCTGGGGTTGCGCGCTCATCTCGCATTATTGGCCAAGGGAGCCGGCGTATAGCTTCCAGGTCATGTGGCCAGCATGACAAAGCCGCTTCTGGCGAACCAGAGCAGCACACGGAAACGCCGTTTATCTTCCCGCTGTAGTGGTTCCTATTTATCTACTTGCATTTTGACGTGCTTTCAAACTGCTAGGTTGGCAGGAGCCGGGACCGAGCAACGGGAGCTCACCCTGTCACAGGGATTCGAACCGCCGACCTTCTGATCAGCAAGCCCTAGGCTTAGTGGTTTAACCCACAGCGCCACCTGGGTCCCTGTGTATACACTGTATACACTGTATACTCTGTATACTCTGTATACACTGTGCCAATTGACAGTTGATTTTATTTGCAGTTGCGTAATTTCAGGCTTGGGCACGCTGCAGGCACCTGCAGGCACTCATGGCTTGGGCACGCTGCAGGCACCTGACATTTGTTACCCCCCTCAGTGGTGACACCTGGGACGGCCCGCCCCTACCGCACCCCCATTGCTACACCCTTGATCCTGCTACCAGGTTACCCACACGTACTTTGAGAACAGGATGCTGGACTAGGTGGGCCCCTGACCTGATCCAGCAAGGCGCTTCTTATGTTCTTGCATTCATCAATCATCATCATCATTCAGATATACAAGAACACACTAGTGGGGGCAGTGAATAACACATATCCCTAGACAGCAACATTTATATTTGCGGGGCGTTGCGAATGCTGTCTTGCTCATCCAATAATTCTGCTGGAGGCTAGTGTTTTTATATGCAATGCTTCGTTTATTGTGGGTGGGGGAGAGAGAGACAATGGCACTTATTCCCCTGGGCTCCCCTGAGTCGCAGTTATCAAAAGGTGCAATCTCACCTGGCTCAGCAATGCTTTCCTCTCCAATTTCCATCCTTCTAACATGCCCATTTAATCAGATGATGGTGAGAAATGGCCCAGTGCCATCAGAAAGGGGGGGGGAGAGAGAGGCATTATTGGAGGAAAACTTCAGCATCGGCGCTTCCCCACGTGAGGGGCACCAAAAGAATCCTCTGCTTTGAAGTGCTGCCTGCTGCTATCACTGCTGTATTATTTATAGGGCAGGAAATTAGACTCAGAGGAGCTGAGAATTCTGCAAAAATAAAAAATAATAAAAAGAAACCACAAACGCCTTCCCAATCCCCCCAATAAAGAATGAATAGGCTGTACAGGCTGCTGGGGTGAAAGAGAGGTGCAGTCTGAGAAGGTGATGTTCTGGGCTCCTCTGGTGTAAGGCAGGGGTGAGTATCACCCAAGGCAGGTGGCTGTCCCATAAAGCAGGGTTGGCCAATTAGTGCCTCTGTGTCACAGCCTGGCCCTCAGAGCTATCTCAATCGCCCTAAGGGGGAACTGTTTTTTTTTTAATTTTTAAATCTCACTGTGAAATGAAAAAGCTTGCCTGTGTGGTGTGAGAATTTTAAGAAATGCAGCTCTTCCACTCTATTAAAAAATGGCAGCTCTCCCTCTCTTCGGATTGCGGATGCTATGCATAAATGTGCAAATCTGTACATCGGGGTGGCCAACTTCCAAGAGACTGCGATCTACTCACAGAATTATAAACTGGCAGTGATCTGCCTCTGTTTTATTGGGATACAGGTCAAAGTTGTTGAGCAGGGGTCCCCAAACTTATCTGGCTTTGGGCCGGATGCCCACCGCGCCGATTGCCTGGTGGGCCAGAGGGTGGGGAAGCGTGCATGGGGGCGCGGGAGCATGCGGCTGTGCGCGCCCATGCACAAACGCTATTTCTGGCACACTCCTGACCTGGAAAGACCGGAAATAGCTTGTGTGCATGTGCAGAAGCCTCCTCTGACCTGGAAGTACACCGGAAATGATGCTTGTGCATGCGCACAAGCTATTTCCGGTGCTTTTCCGCATTGGAAGTCGGCAGCCGCACCGCACCGCGGTGTTAAGAGCGGGCGGCGGGGGTCCCCGGGGGCCGCATAAAAGAGCCTCGGGGCCGTATGTGGCCCCTGGGCCGTAGTCTGGGGACCCTGTTGTTGAGCTTTTCGGGGGGAGGGGGAAAGCCCCGTCTCGGGAGGCATAAGTTGCTTAGCTTTAGGACGGGGTGGGGTGGGGGTGGGACAACAACATTTTTACATTATTTTGGGGTCAAGGAGAAACAGCAACTCACCGAAGGATCGCTGGGGGGGGGGGGAACGGCTTTGGTTTGTAAACTCTGTCTTCCGTTCGCCAACAATGGAGGGCAGGCTGGGCTGAGGGGGCCAGTGATCGACCGTGATCGACCAAAACCTCACAGGGATCGACCAGTAGATGGCAATCGACCTGTTGGACCTGTACATGATGCTCAAACCAGCTTGCTGCATTATTGCTAGGAGCCTGGGGCCAACTTTTTTTCATGGAGCACAATCATTCACCAGAGGTCAGCATTGCCAGGAATCGGTCCATTGGGGACACATCAGCAGGTGGTAGCACATAGTTAAAACAATGGGACCCATTCTCACAGGAGGACGTCATATGCCACAAATTTGGCCACAAATTTGGATAGCGTTAAAAGAGGATGGGATAAATTTGGAGTAGAACGCTACCTCCCAGCAAGTCTTCGCTCTGTCTCATAGGAGCCATCTCCTAGGGGCTGAGGTCCCTTCAGCCCCCCACCCTAAAAAAATTAGTGTCAGGTCTGGACTGAGCAGGAATGGTGGGGACCCCCCCTTTCTCCTGAACCTTCTCAAGAACAGGAGGACAGTATAGATTTAGAACAGTGGTTTGCAGAAGGTCATAGTTCAGAGGCTGCAGAGGGCTTGCAGGCTGAAAGCAGAGAAGCTGTCAGGGTGGCTGTGTGGTAGAGCTGCTAAGTCTCATTCCCATCTCTGCGCTGTGCTGGGGAACCTGCTTGTTTTCTCCTCTTCATTACCCTCCAAGCTCCCAGTGCTTCCCAGCTCTTCCTCTCCTCTGGGGTGTAGCCAGTTTCCCACCACCAGGACCCAGGACTCAAATCTCCTCTACCTCTGTGCTTTCCCTGGGGGGCTCTTGGCCAGGCGCCTTCCACCGCTCCTCCTCTTCCAGCCAGTTCCTGACAATCTGCTTTGCATGCAGGTCTCAGGTTCAATCCCCAACAGCCTCTCCAGGCAGGGCTGGGAAATACTTCCTGCCTGAAACTCTGGAGAGCTGCTGTCAGTCAGTGTAGAAATTACTGAGCCTGGATGGGCCAGAGGCAGCTTCTTATGTTCTGAAATGTCAGTGGGTCATTTTTTGCTGCCCGAGTTTGTTCTGAGGTTGGTTGTAATTGTGGGCATCCAGAGATCAGATGGGAATGTCCAGTGAACGGCTTAAACCAAGATAGAGATGGGAAAAGCTCTTTTGCTCACCGTAACCCTCATGTCGGAGCTAATTTCAAGCTACTGTGAGCCTCCACCTTCCATTGTTGGGTTTTGCAATAAAGCTGGATGCATTTCATTATTGTTAGCAAATGGCTCCCCAAGCCAGGAGACCATTGTTATGAGTTAGGGGTCGTTTACTCCCTAATTAAGGTTGTAATTCTTCACAGGCTCCCAGTGTAGCTCTTGAGCAAATGAGTTGGAAAGTAATTAATTTCAGAAGCACCCTCCTCTACGCTTTTTGCAATTCCTGAATAATTGTGATGTGTGTGCAAGCATGGGGGGGGCGAGAATTATATTGTTGGGCCATGAAATTGGGTATGCTCACCAAGATCGGAAGAGAGGGTACACTCTAGCCATTAAAATGTGGGGCTCTACTGGACCCCAAACCACCATCCCACCCCCTAGCTTTGGGGAAAGTCCCTAAACCACAAATTATTATTCTCCTTCCAGACGGGAACCACCAGTTTTGAAAGAAAAAAAAGATGCTTGTAAGTTCTTTTTATTTATTTAATTTGTTCAATTTTTTTATCCTCACTACAATCCTGTGAAGTCAGTTAGGCTGAGAAGTGTCACACCCATTGAGCTTCATGGCTGAGTGGGGATTCGAACCTTGGTCTCCCAGGTCCCTAGTCCAACACCCTAGCCACTATACTTCACAGGCTCTTCAATATTTGTCTTCTGAGCAAAACAAAGGCTGCTTCAGCCAATAAGGCTGCTTCAGTATTAAATCACAAAATACAGCTGCAGTCAACCTTCCCTCCAGAACTTGTTGGCCCACAACTCCCATCATCCCTAGTCCTTGGGCTGGAGCTGATGGGAGATGGAGTGAGAAATGTCATCCAACAGAGCTCTTTTTATGTTCTTAAATCTGCCAGTACTTCAAGAATGTGAAGAAAGGTGCTCTTGGACAGCCAGATTCCATCCATAAGCAGTTTGCCTTGTTGTGCAGGAGGTATATATTTCATGTCCTGAATTCTGACAATTAGAATGGTCAAGAAGGAGGCTGACCGTATCGTTAGTTACTGGCTGACAATCAAGGCATCTTAGACTGTACAGTATGTTCACCTGCTTCAACCTGTTGCTTTCCATCTGTTGTTCAGAGTCCTGTGTGCCTTAAGTGAGTCAGTGAGGTCTCAGTGATTCTCCCTCCTCCTCATGCCTTAGAGACCAAGCATCTCCTGGATCAGTTTTGGGGAGGGCTCCAGCTCAGTGAGAGGGTGCTTCTATGGTCTGAGGCAATGATGCTTCTCAATACCAGTTGCTGGAAGCCACAGGAGGGGAGAGGGCTCTTGAGCACGGTTCCTGCTTGAGTGTTCCCCATCTCGTTGGCCGCTGTCAAATCAAGTCATCCTATCACGGTCAATGACTAGCATCAAACGCCATTTTGAAGCTGGAGGCAGGTTTTCTTGAGCATAGACACCAGAGCATGGATGTCCATACTCAACTATTGGCTAAGATTATTGTTTTTTTCCCCTACTGGGCTCGCTCCGTTTGTTCTTAAGGGTGAGTTTCAATCTGCGTTGTATAGGCAGTTCGGAATAAAATTACAGCTCTGGGCTTTCCCATTGAGCCTTTGCTTCGAATGGGTTTTGGTTAGGCCAAATCAGCCATCAAACAGCGTATCACCAACATCGGATGCCAAACGGATCTGGGGAGGTCCCCCTCCTTCATTGTCAGTGATTACAGCAGGTATCTTTCAACCCCATGGCATTTCTAAGCAATCTGGTTGGCCACTGTGGGAATAGGAGGCAGGACTAGATGGGTCACTGGTCTGATCCAGCAAGTCTGTTCTTAAGTCTCATGTGTAAAAGCTGTATAAAGCTCGACTCTGAAACTTGATTTTTTTAAAAAGAGGGGGGGGAATGATCTCATGTCCTTTGCCATCCTTCTCCATTCTCTTGCATCATCTCGTCCTCTTTCTTGCCCCATTTTTTAATAGCAAATTTCAACTGGAGCATGTGGAAACAGGAGTTAAAAACTTCCAGGGACCAGCCTAAGTTATATAACAGGCTGCAGAGTAGACTTTATCCCAGGCATCCCCAAACTTTGGCCTTCCAGATGTTTTGGACTACAATTCCCATCTTCCCCAACCACTGGTCCTGTTAGCTAGGGATCATGGGAGTTGTAGGCCAAAACATCTGGAGGGCCGCAGTTTGGGGGTGCCTGCTTTATCCTCTTCATCGTAATGGACCTGATGTTCCTGCTTCTACAAGTGCCCTCTTCAAATTCATTAGCAGCACAAGATTATCTAACCAGAGGGACAAGGGAGAAGTTTATTCAGGGAAACCCAGCCAAGATGTCAGAGCAGAGCTCTGTGGCCCTCTAGATGTGGCCAAACTGCAACTCCTGTCAGCTCTAGTCAGTAAAGACCAATGGTCAGGGATGATGGAAGTTGCAGTTCAGCAACATCTGGAAGGCTGCAGGTTCCCCAACCCCACAGTATCTAAAGTACTCTCTATGTGGGGTTGCCATCGGGCCTGATTCGGAAGTGGCCAGATTACTGATGGGGACATCTGGCTGAAAACGTGCGGCACCCTTGTTAAAACAGCTGCACTGATTACACATCTACAACTGAGCCAGGATCAAGGTCCTTGCATTAATTTACAAAGCTCTGAACTACTTAGGGCTGGGAACTTCAGGGATTTCCTGAACCCCCTATATCCCAGCTTGATCACTGAGATCACCTGCAGGAGAGTTGTTGCTCATTCCCCGAGTTTTTAGTGTTATCAACCAATAGGCACCTTCTGTCTCAAAATACATTCAGAAACGCCTGCTGAAAACTTTTCTATTCCATCAGGCTTATGCAGGCAATAAAGAACACATCTTTCCACAATAGTTAGCTGAGTTCTGATTTCAACCTTCTTTATAGGGTCTTTATTGTTTGGTTTTACGTACAGTTGTTGTGAACAGGTCTGATGTTTTCTTTATGAATTAGTTACACACACACACACACACACACACACACACACACACACACACACACACCACTGTATTCAATGGAGCTTACTTCCAGGTAACTAGAAACTAGACTGTGCAGCCTTACATGGCAATCCTAAGCATTTTTACTCAGAACTAAGTCCCACTGAGTTCAATAGGATTTACTCTCTGGTATGTTTCTGATCATTCTCTCAGTTTCCATTACAATTATGGTTATGACTATTGCCTGCCTTTCCCCCCTGATTCAATGCAGGGGCGTAACAATGGGGGGGGCATTGCGGGCGGTCAGCCCCGGGTTCCACTCGGGGGGGGGGGTTGCCACTTGGTGCCCTCACCCCCACAACTCCCAAGCCAAGCCTCCAGCCTCCTGGTAAAAAGTCTGTGGTGTGCTGAGCGGACTTTTTACCGGGATGCTGGAAGTTCGGCTTGGGAGTTGCGGGGGTGGGGTGCCCAGTGGCATCCCCCCATGCCGCGCCAAGCGGGCTTTCTACCTGGAGCTGGAGGCGTGTGGCTTTGGAGTCGCCGTAACACTTTGGAGTGCTGCGTAACAACGCATGTATCACTACACAACGATGCATGCATGTTGTAATGATGCATGCGTCGTTACATGTGTGTGTGGGGGGTCTCACCGAGCAGGCTTTTTACCTGGAATTTGGAGCTGGAGGCACACAGCTTTGGAGGCATGGGGGGGGCGGGGAGCGGCAATACCCCGCCACGTAACGACACATGCATCATTACAACACGCATGCATCGTTGTGTAGTAATACATGCGTTGTTATGCAGCAACAACGCGCCCCCCCCCTCAGGAGCACGGCAATTTGATGCCCCGGGAGTCGCAGCAGCTCGCTACACCACTGACTCAATGCAGCTTGCAAGTTAAAATTGTATTTCAATCCATGTATCTGTTGAAAGTGTTGTACGTGATGCCTTCCCTCGCACATTTTTATTCTTTACAACAATCCTGCAAGGTAGGTTAGGCAGAGATGTTGTAAATGGCTCAAGGTGACCGATGTAGATGCACATATGATGTCAATGCGGTGCGGGAGATCAAACGTGGAAGGAGCTCCCTGATGTGGGCTAGAGTGTCCCAATTTTCACCCCAGAAATATTGGAGCAGGGGTGCCAACTTGAATAAAATATTGTGGGGCCCTGCCCTACACAATTGATCACATGGTGTACGCATAACATTTGAATGGCAATGCCCATCCACTGGAGGGGGGGCAGCCTCCTCAAATATTTTATTGTGGGGGGCGAATACCCCACAGCCCCTAGGAGTTGGCTCCTATGCATTGAAGGGTATGGGAAAGTTTCTCTGCCACTTGCGATCTGCTTATAGGCTTCCCTTGGGGGCATCTTAGCCGCTGTGAGACCAGGATACTCAACCAGTGGGATGCGGGTGGCGCTGTGGTCTAAACCACTGAGCCTCTTGGGCTTGCCTATTGGAAGGTTAGCAGTTCCAATCCCCGCGACAGGGTGAGCTCCCATTGCTCTGTCCCAGCTCCTGCCAACCTAGCAGTTCGAAAGCACGCCAGTGCAAGTAGATAAATAGGTACTGCTGCGGCGGGATGGTAAACGGCGTTTCCATGCGCTCTGGTTTCCATCACGGTGTTCCGTTGCACCAGAAGCAGTTTAGTCCTGCTGCCCACATGACCCGGAAAGCTGTCTGTGGACAAATGCCGGCTCCCTTGGCCTGAAAGTGAGATGGGTGCTGCATCCCCATAGTCACAATTGACTGGACTTAACTGTCCAGGGGTCCTTTACCTTTACTGAACCAGCTGAGCTTTTGGCCTGATCCAGCTTGACTTTTCCTGTGTTTTTACATGTTCTTATGACAAACACATCCAGCCCTGTGCCAAGGGCCAGTTCCAACCATTTTGGGTGGCATCCGATTTCACTGGGAAATGGCAGAGATGAACCACACATGCCCTTAGAGTCCCCCCTCCAGGAATGTTGATTTCAGATGTTGCCCATGTCATTTGTGAATGCCTGGAGCAGTGGCAAATATCCACCCAGCATTCTGATATTTGATTTTAATGTTTGACAGTGTTTTATGTTTCACATCTAATGGTGTTTTAATATTTGACAGTCTCTGAGAGCCGATTACGCAAAGGCATTTAGTCCTTGGCAGCTGACGAGATTTCATATTTGATGCCTGACAAAAAGAAGGGAGAGGCCTAGGATAAAAAAAAAATCAAATATTGAGGCCTAACCTCTGATTCAGATTGAAAGGTCTCTGCTTGCTGGCTTCTCATAAAAACATCTGGTTGGGATGCTAGGCTACTGGCCCGATGTGGCCAGATTCTTATATTCTTATTCTCTTTAATTTAATGACTATAGCACACTGGATAGAGCATTTCAGTAAGAGCTGGGAGACCAGGGTTCAAATTCCCACTCAGCCATGAAGCTCCCTGGGTGTGACCTTGGGGCCAGTCAATGTTTCTCAGCGTAACCTACCCCACAGGGTTCTTGTGGGGATAAAGTGAGGAGGGGGAGAGCCATGTACACCACCTTGAGCTCCTTGGATAAAAGGTGGGATTTCAATGCAATTAGTAAATAATAATCAGGACCTTTGACAAATTATTGATTGAAATATACTCGGAGTCCTGTAGTGACTTCATGCTCTTTATTGCAGCTCATAAAACAGTGAATGAAATCCCCCCCCCCAAAAAAACCCTCAGGCTTTTATATACATTATTTAGACCAGGGTCCCCAGACTACGGCCCGCGGGCCAAATGCGGCCCAATTGGCCTCCCAATCCGGCCCGCGACGACCCCCACCGCCCACTGCCGCCACCCGCTCTTACGGTGTGCAGCGTGGCGGCGCTCTTCCAGGTCGGAAAAAAGCGCCGAAAATCGTTTGTGCGCATGCGTATGGGCCTCTCCCGACCCAGAAGAGGTCATTTCCGGTGCACTTCCGAGTCGGGGGAGGCCTATACGCATGCACACAAACGATTTCCGGCGCTTTTTCTGACCTGGAAGCGCGCCACCGCACCAGTAAGTGTGTGTGTGCATGCGCACGGGCGCGCACTCCCCCACCCTCCAGCCAGCATGGGCGCGCACTCCCCCACCCTCCGGCCCGCCCCAAAGCCGGGTAAGTCTGGGGACCCCTGATTTAGACAATGAGTCCCGTCTGATTGGCTGCTTCTGCTTCCCTCCTGGAGCCTGATTGGTCTTTTCCTGCAGGCCAATCAGTTGTTGCATTCTTCGATCCTACCAGCCTAATAGGCTGATTAACTTCTTCCTGGAGCCTGATTGGTCTTCTCCTGCAAGCCAATCAGTTGTTGCATTCTAGGATCCTACTTGCCTATTGTTCTAGGATCCAAGATTAGTACATAACATTGATGAAATCTTCAGTTGTCCAGAACCATAGGATATCCAACTATGTGCACAGCTTTGAGTTTCTTGGAGAAAATGGTGGCCTATAAAAGCAATCAATCAAAATTCCTCCTTCCAGATTTTGAGCTTCCTCCAGCTCCTCACAGCTATGGAGATGGAGAACAATTCAGATCTGTTGGGAAAACCTCTGGATCCTCAAAATATCTGCAGGTATTTGTCAGCCAACTTCTTAAAGAAGGAGAGCTGATGGCATACGTCCTTCACATCCTGACACACACACACACACACAGAGAGAGAGAGAGAGAGAGAGAGAGAGAGTCTGACTCCATCCTTTTGATGATGCCGAGCCATTAATGATTTTATCAGCAGACAGCAAAGCAGGTTTGCTTTTGATGGGCTCTGCGAGGAGAAGCCTCTTGAATAGCTCTCATTAAAAACAGATCCCCCTGCATGGCAGCAGCAGAACAGACTTCTGGGAGAACGTGGGGAAGACATCCATCCCAGCCCTCCCAGTTCTGTCCGTGCCTGGAATGGCAAGTCAGGTAATTAGTTCCTCGGTGGGATTCTCGAGTCCCATCAGCGATGACTTGCATAAGGAAGACGGCTTGGTGATCCCGTGCCATCGGTAGGAGAGCACATAAAAACAAACAAGTGCCAAAAATAATGTTGCTGGGTGAAGCATCAGGCCCCTTCGACGCTTAGCATCATTACATAAGAGCTGCAGCTTGGGATGGAAGAGAAAGTCGTTTGGCAATTGACTGGTGCAATTTACTAGTCCTGGACTAGAAAATCAGAGGCCAGCGGCGGAGGAAGCTGCTTGGGCGCCTGGGGCAGTGCACCCAGGGGCGGGATGAGCAGCCCATAGGGGCAGGGTGCACTGCGGGGCCTCCGGAGTCTGCCTGCCACCTCCCACTCAGCCACCCTACAGCTGGGGGGGGGGCAGCAGGTCAACCGTTTTGGCAGTGCAGAGCCTGCGTGCGCCCAAGCCACCGTGTCTCTCCCAGGAGAGATGTGTGGCTTGGGCATGATGCAGGCCCTATGGTGAGTGTCGCCTGGCATTTTGTCCCCCCCTTCAGTGGTGACACCTGGGGTGGACCGCACCCCCACGCACCCCCTTCCTCTGCCGCTGTCAGAGGCAGTCATGCTTCTGAATACTGTACCAGTTGCTGGAAACCACAGGAGAGGAGAGAGCTTTCATGCACCAGTCCTGTTTAGGGTTTCACACTGGGGCATCTCATTGGCCACTGTGAGAACGGGCTGCTGGACTAGATCTGACCTGACCTGGAGAGACTCTTCTTATATTATTATGACTTACATTATTCTTGTTATTTATTCATCGCCTTCCACACACATGGCTCAAGGTAGTTGTTGGCATCCGTCTGTTTCAAGAGACAATGCAGTGTGCCTCCAGGGGTGAAGTCAAACCTCTGGGTTAGCAGCACTAAAGCGACCTCCCTGGGGCACAAGCCTGGATGATAATAATAATAATAATAACCGTCTTGCAACATCCTCCTCTGCACATGTTCCAGCTTGTCAATATTGCTCTTAAACTGTGGTACCCAGAACTGGGCACAGGACTCCAGGCTGGGTTTGACAAAGGCTGAAAATAGCCCTGTAGTAGGTAATTTGATTTTCCTTTGAGCTTGAATCCTGTACCAGGATTCCTACATGCATCTGGTTGGCCATTGTAATGACAGGGTGCTGGACTAGATGGGCCATGATGATCCAGCATGTGCTTCTTATGTTCTTATGATTCACCCTCCAGAGAGCTGACTGCAGCACTCCGCCAGTCCCTCTGTATGGAGTCAGACCAGAGTGTCAGGAGCTGCCTGTTCTCCTGGCCTGGACATTGTGAGAACAGGAAGCTAGAGTGAGTGAGCCAGTGGGCTGATTAGGCAGGCTGTTCTAATAATAATAATAATAATAATAATAATAATAATAATAATAATATATTTATTTATTTATTTATTTATTTATTTATTTATTTATACCCCACCCATCTGGCTGGGTTTCCCCAGCCACTCTGGGCGGCTTCCAACAGAAGAATAAAATAATCGATTAAACATTAAAAGCATCCCTGAACAGGGCTGCCTTCAGATGTCTTCTAAAAGTCTGGTAGCTGTTTTTCTCTTTGACATCTGATGGGAGGGCGTTCCACAGGGCGGGCGCCACTACCGAGAAGGCCCTCTGCCTGGTTCCCTGTAACTTGGCTTCTCGCAATGAGGGAACCGCCAGAAGGCCCTCGGTGCTGGACCTCAGTGTCCGGGCAGAACGATGGGGGTGGAGACACTCCTTCAGGTATACTGGACCGAAGCCATTTAGGGCTTTAAAGGTCAGCACCAACACTTTGAATTGTGCTCGGAAACGTACTGGGAGCCAATGAAGATCTTTCAGGACCGGTGTTATATGATCTTGGAGGCAACTCCCAGTCATAAGTCTAGCCGCCGCATTCTGGATTAATTGCAGTTTCCAAGTCACCTTCAAAGGTAGCCCCACATAGAGCGCATTCCAGTAGTCCAAGCAGGAGATAACTAGAGCATGCACCACCCTGGCAAGACAGTCTGTGGACAGGTAGGGTCTCAGCCTGCGTACCAGATGGAGCTGGTAGACAGCTGCCTTGGACACAGATGTCACCTCCATGTCACACATGTCACCTCCATGGACAGCTGTGAGTCCAAAATGACTCCCAGGCTGCGCACCTGGTCCTTCAGGGGCACAGTTACCCTATTCAGGACCAGGGAGTCCTCCACACCTGCCCGCCTCCTGTCCCCCACAAACAGTACTTCTGTCTTGTCAGGATTCAACCTCAATCTGTTAGCCGCCATCCATCCTCCAACTGCCTCCAGGCACTCACACAGGACCTTCATCGCCTTCACTCGTTCTGATTTGAAAGAGAGGCAGAGCTGGGTATCATCCGGATGGTGTGTATGGAGGTCCTGAGCTGCCCAGAGGACTATACCCTCCCCCCTCAGCCTCGCTGATGTGGACCAAAGGAAAGCAGAAAAATACGTTTGGCACCAGCTTGTACAAAATTCAGTGGAACCATTCAAAAACAACACAGAGAATAAAAACAGATAATTTTTTTAAAAAAGAATACCCATTTATCCAGCTGGGAAAGTCCATGCAATAATAAAAAAATGTATTCACAGAAAGTGCAGACAGTGATGCTTGCTATGTCTTGGCAGGAATGCTATTCTGTGGACAGGAGTGGGATCAGAATGCTGCCAGATTCACACTCCTCTGAATTTTGCAATCCAGAGTCCCAAAATTGTGTATTTGTGATGTTAAAATGCATTGTGCATTGGATCATTAGAATGGAGCTGGGGAGAGTACCCTTCGTTCTTCTAACTGGGATAGGCTTGCATTTTTGTTTTAATATTTATTCAGGTTTCTAGTCCCTAAGCATGTGGGATATAGATTTGATGAAAGCACCCCTCTAGCTTGTGAAGCTTTTCTTTGGCTTTCCTATGTGTGTCAATTTATTCCCCTATACGCTTTTGCTTGCAAATTGATTTAGGGCATTTTATTGTACTCCGTTATATATATTTCATTCCTTTGATATGCTTTTCACCACTTTGGAGGGGGGTCATTGGGCTGAAGAATGGTATATAAATAAATTGAAACATTGCTGCTGCTAGTACTACATCTAATAATGTAACTGTGAAGCATATTAAAATGCACATTTCAGGGGATGAATGCACCCAAAATGTGCAGAAAATGAAAACAGTTTAAATGTACATTTCCCCCCCCATGCATTTCTTTTAATGAATTCACAAAACCCAGGGCAGAACAGACTTGTGATGGACTGCATGCAAAAACTGACAGAGAATGGAAATAGGCTGATTCATTTGTCCCTAGGTACAACACAGAAAATCACAAAGGATACTGAAACCAGGACACCATTACATAACTCTCTAATAAATGCTAAGATGAGATGTTTGGGAATCAGCGAAGACCCTCACGATTCATGATCTAACATTTCAAGAGCAGAGTGGCGGCGGGGGGTGGTTGTGGGAGAGCCCTCCAACTATTCTCATCACTTCCTGTGACCTTTGAGGGAGAAAACATGAGACCGTCCTAAATGCAGAGTTAATTCAAGCCATCAGTCCATCGCTAGATGGATGTGCTAATTTCAGGGTTTGTGTTGTTGCCAAGGCATGGCAGACAGTTCACGACTGTTCCATCGTCTTGCTTTGTGGGGGGCTCTGCAGGACCATCAAGGGAAGGGTGGATGTTGCTTTGAACTCCTTGGTCCCAAGTTGGAAGAGTTTAAAAGCATTTCTGAGTTCTCTTTGCAGTAATGTTAATATGGCAGGCAGGAGTAATGAGAAAATGGATTGCTTTCTAACCCAACAAAATTCACCCCACCCCCATGAAAAGAGAGGACAGTGGAAAGGGACAGCTTTCAATGTTACAGTGGGTGTTTATTATTTTATTATTTTATATATTCCACCTTTTCTTTCAAGAAGCTTAAGATGGTATAAAATAATAATAATAATAATAATAATAATAATAATAATAATAATACAGTGAAACCTCGGTTTTCAAACAAAATCCATTCCAGAAGACCATTCGACTTCCAAAATGTTCAAAAACCAAGGAGCAATGGGCAGTCAGCAAAATCCATTGAGAAAGAAGAAAAATACGCAGTGGAAGTCGTTCGACTTCCGAGGCATGGTCGAAAACGGAAGCAATTACTTCAAGGTTTTGTTTTTTTTAAAAAGCAATTTATTAGATTTTTCAAATAAACACATTAAACACATTAAACAAAACAAAACATTCCACAACAAACACCACACACACACACATTTTTTTCTCTTTTTAACATCTATTCATCTATCTCAAATTCCCAGTGCTCTGCCGAGCTTTGTCTTCCCTCCCTCCCCTCATCTGGTTTTCTTATCAACTCTTGTCTCGCAGTTCTTTTACTCCTTCTACTTAAAGTCATTTTGTAGGATTTATTTCAATCCTGCAAGTGTCTTTAAACTTCTACAGTTCCTCTCCATATAGTCCGCAATTACTTTCAGGTTTTTGGCGTTCGGCTTCTGAAACGTTCGGCTTCTGAGACACTCAAAAATTGAGGTTCCATTGTAGTAGTAGTAGTAATAATAATAATAATAACACAGGTGAAACTCGGAAAATTAGAATGTCGTCGAAAAGTGCATTTATTTCAGCAATGCAACTTAAAAGGTGAAACCAATATATGAGATAGATGCATGACAAGCAAAGCAAGATATGTCAAGCCTTTATTTGTTGTAATTGTAATTACTTGTCGTTAGGCAGGTCAATTATAAATGGAATGGAATTAATGAAATGTAATAGCGATGTTTATTTTTGTATTATTGTAACTATTTGTTTTATTACTGTGGAATTTCCAAAAGAAAGCATTTGTAAAAATTAAAAGGAAAATTAAAAATAATAAGTTGCATTACTGAAATAAATGCACTGTTCGACGATATTCTATTTTTCTGAGTTTCACCTGTAATAATAATAATAATAATAATAATAATAATAATAATAATAATGCCCACCTGACTGGGTTGACCCAGCCACTCAAGGCAGCTTGCAACAAAATCTTAAAAACAAAATAAAGCATCAACTATTTTAAACTTCCACGAACAGGGCTGCCTTTAGATGTCTTCCAAAAGTCAAATACAGTGGTATCTCAGTTTTTGAACATCTCCGTGGATGAACATTTTGGTTTTCGAACGCTGTAAACCCAGAAGTAAATGCTTCGGTTTTCGAACATGTCTCAGAAGTCGAACATGCCACGCGGCTTCCGCTGAGGCCTAGCTGCCAGCTATTGAGTTTTGGATTTTCGAATGTACCAGAACTTGAACTGTCTTCCAGAACAGATTACCTTCGAAAACCGAGGTACCATTGTAGTTGCTAATTTCATCGAGAAGGCACCACTGCCAAGAAGGCGCTATGCCTTAGTTCCCTGTAGCTTCACTTCTTGCTTTGAGGGAACCACCAGAAGGCCCTCAGAGCAGGACCTCAGTGTCCAGGCTGAACAATGGGGGGTGGAGACGCTCTTTCAGAGTCAGATCATAGGGTGTGCAGGAAAATGGGGCAAGGGTTTTTCTCATTCAGTTGCTAAGGTTTCGCAATGCAGTTTATTGAATGTTGGTAAATTTCTACAGTTTGTTTTTGCACCGCTCTTGTATCTGAGTATTTAAAAAGACCAGGGCCCTCTTAAGTGTATCTGGCTCCCTGGCACCGTGGTGCAAAGATCCCTCCGGTGCCCCCCGCCCTGTTTCCCGGCGCAGTTGTCTGGCGGGCACAGCGCACAGTGCGGCTGCCACAGGCACAGCAGCACCGCACACACACACCGGCAGCCCGGCGCCCTGCCGCATTGTGCCACCCAGCCTTGCCTTAGAGCTGGCCTTGAAAAAGACCAGCGGCCAAGCCATTTTTCTTGCCAGCAGGATTGCCTTCCAGCCTTCTGCTCTCCTTCTTACCCAGTCAGTCAAAGATCAAGGACTAAGGATTGCGCAGAATGTGGTAAACTGAACTTCAGAAACCAAGACCCACAGAAAGCACAAAGAGAGAAAGAGAAAAGATTCACACCTCTACAAACGCCACTTTTGAAAATGTACGCAGGTCCCTTTCATTATGTTCAAGTGCTCTGAGAAGTCTAGTTGAGATGGGACTATCTGCTTAGGCTTCCATTGACCCGGGGAGGTGGGGGGGAGTCAGATCAGATGTGAGGTTTAATCGATAAGGAATTACACAGTGGGCTGTCACTTATTAATAGTCTGCATTGTTTGTTGTTTAGTCGTTTAGTCGTGTCCGACTCTTCGTGACCCCATGGACCATAGCACGCCAGGCACTCCTGTCTTGCACTGCCTCCCGCAGTTTGGTCAAACTCATGTTCGTAGCTTCGAGAACACTGTCCAACCATCTCGTCCTCTGTCGTCCCCTTCTCCTAGTGCCCTCAATCTTTCCCAACATCAGGGTCTTTTCCAAGGATTCTTCTCTTCTCATGAGGTGGCCAAAGTATTGGAGCCTCAGCTTCACGATCTGTCCTTCCAGGGAGCACTCAGGGCTGATTTCCTTAAGAATGGATAGGTTTGATCTTCTAGCAGTCCATGGGACTCTCAAGAGTCTCCTCCAGCACCATAATTCAAAAGCATCAATTCTTCGACGATCAGCCTTCTTTATGGTCCAGCTCTCACTTCCATACATCACTACTGGGAAAACCATAGCTTTAACTATACGGACCTTTGTCGGCAAAGTGATGTCTCTGCTTTTTAAGATGCTGTCTAGGTTTGTCATTGCTTTTCTCCCAAGAAGCAGGCGTCTTTTAATTTCGTGACTGCTGTCACCATCTGCAGTGATCAAGGAGCCCAAGAAAGTAAAATCTCTCACTGCCTCCATTTCTTCCCCTTCTATTTGCCAGGAGGTGATGGGACCAGTGGCCATGATCTTGGTTTTTTTGATGTTGAGCTTCAGACCATATTTTGCGCTCTCCTCTTTCACCCTCATTAAAAGGTTCTTTAATTCCTCCTCACTTTCTGCCATCAAGGTTGTGTCATCTGCATATCTGAGGTTGTTGATATTTCTTCCGGCAATCTTAATTCCGGCTTGGGATTCATCTAGTCCAGCCTTTCGCATGATGAATTCTGCATATAAGTTAAATAAGCAGGGAGGTATGCAGATAGTCTGCATAGACCCAGGTAAAGCAGAGCTGTCAGCTAGGCGTACAAATTCAGCTCTCCAAAGAGGTGCTGAGTTTAATGGGCAAAACTAGCAGTGTCAACCATGGCACCACATCCAATCAAATGCTTCAGGAAGGCATAGTATTTCAAAGCATAAATGCTTTAAATACCATATTGAGCATAAGAAAAGCCTTGCTGGATAGCAGGTTTAGCGCTTCTCCCACCATACCTGCCAAGTTGCTGTCGGAGAAATAAGGGACCGGCCGGAAGTAGCAGACTGGAAGTAGCGCTGCCGCCATTTTGGAACTGGGTGGAGCATACTCAGAAGTGACTTTTGATGCTGCTTTGCCCAGTTCCAAAATGGCCGCTGCGCCAGAAGTCGCACTGCAGCCATTTTGGAACTGGGCAGAGCAGCATCAAAAGTCGCTTCTGAGCATGCTCCGCCCAGTTCCAAAATGGCCACTGGAACAGCTGGAAAAACGGGGATTTCCCGGGGAATACGGGAGACTTGGCAGCTATGTCTCCCATACAAGACACAGAATGCTGGCAGTTTAAGTAGCTGAGGTTTATTTCTCAATAACAGGCTTACAGCAGTCCAAGCTTCCACAACTCATCCTTCACTGTTGGAGTCAGTTGACTCAACAGGCTTCTGACCCCATGTCCCCCCCCCTGCCTCCTGCTGGCCTGTCTCTGCTCTAGTCGCTTGCTCTGCCTCCTACTTCTTGGAGACTCAGGTGCAGCCAATTCCTCCTCCTCTGGAGATTCCTCTCTGCTGGGCATGTCCCTGACACTGGATGAGCAGCCTCAGAGGAGCCAATCAGATGCCTCTTTGGGGGAAGCGCTCAAGCAGGAAGTCCTGTGGCTTCTAACAGCTGGTATTCAGAAGCATTGCTGCCTCTGACCATGGAGGCAGAGCATGATGATCATGGCCAGTAGCCATAAATAGTCTTCTCTATGAGTTCCTCTTCTCAAGCCATCCCTTTCCGTGTCTTCTTCTTTGGCGATCATTTGTAGCTGAGTAAGATTGTCTTCCATAAACACGGTTTTAACAGTGAGTCCGTAAGTGACTGTGGAGGCCAATTCTGGATCATACCTCCCAAGTCCTGGACTGCAAAATCCGGGATCGGCAGCTGCGTGACACCAGAAGTTGAGTAGACGCAACTTCCGGTGTCGCTTTGCCCATCTATGGGCACCGAAAATGGCCGGTGCCGGCAACGGAAGTCGCATTTATGCATTTCCAGACATACGTAGACGCGACTTCCGGCGCCGGCCATTTTTGGTGCCCATAGATGGGCAAAGCAGCAAAAAAAAAAAAAAAAAAAGGGAAAAAAGGGGGGGGAAAGGCCGTTGGCAGGAGAGAAGGGAGAATAACAGGAGAGGAACTGATACGGGGGACCGTCGAGAAACAGTACAAAAAAACCCGGGGGTTTCCCAGGGAAAACGGGGTACTTGGCAGCTATGTTCTGGATTCGCACGTCCTTCCACAGTGGGGACATAGGTTTCCGGGCAGGAGTTGATCATGGTGAGTGTTTGCCAAGCGTGCCTTCCTCTTAGCGCGCTTCTCCCTTTCGTCCTGAGTTCGAGCGTCTTCAAAGCCCATGCCACCTTTGGTAAAGGCTGTTTTCTAACTGGAGCGCTCGCAGGCCAGTGTTTCCCAGTTGTCAGTGTTTTTTCCTGTGTATCAGGGTAAATGCCTGATAAGGTCAGCCTGTTTTCACTGATGTAAAGGTAAAGGTAAAGGGACCCCTGACCATTAGGTCCAGTCGTGACCGACTCTGGGGTTGCGCGCTCATCTCGCATTATTGGCCGAGGGAGCCGGCGTATAGCTTCCAGGTCATGTGGCCAGCATGACAAAGCCGCTTCTAGCAAACCAGAGTAGCACATGGAAACGCCGTTTACCTTCCCGCTTGTAGCGGTTCCTATTTATCTACTTGCACTTTGACGTGCTTTCGAACTGCTAGGTTGGCAGGAGCTGGGACCAAGCAACGGGAGCTCACCCCGTCACAGGGATTCGAACTGCCGACCTTCTGATCAGCAAGCCCTAGGCTCAGTGGTTTAACCACAGCGCCACCTGGGTCCCCACTTTCACTGATGTAGGAGGAATTAAAGGAGCACTTTGCCTATGTCTTGGGACAAACACATTATTTCTTCAGATTATTCCCTCCTTCAGAAAGAGGTGCCTGTTAGCAAGCAGAGTTAAAACACAGGGGCGGTTGTGCATAATTTAATCTCTGATTACACACATACAAATTTGCACTGCGGTGCATGTTCATCGCTGTCAACCCTCCATCTCCAGTAATTCGCCATCTTTCATGAATTCAAATCGAGAATGGTGTAATTTATCTAAATCAAATTGAACGAAATCAGATTCCATGCAAACACTGGGATTTGATTAAGTCGGTCTCAGAGGGTTATTAATGGAAAAGGGGTTTTCTGGTCTGCTTTATCCCCCAACCCAACCCACACATTCATTTCACAGTTAATCAGGCACTGGGCACTCTCAAAGGAAGATGTAGTGCTGTAAAAGATATAGGTAAAGGACCCCTGGACAGTTAAGTCCAGTCAAAGGCGACTATGGGGTTGTGGCGCTCATCTCACTTTCAGGCCGAGGGAGCCGTCGTTTGTCCACAGACAGATTTCTGGGTCATGTGGCCAGCAGGACTAATTCGCTTCCGGTGCAACAGAACACCGTGATGGAAACCAGAGTGCACGGAAATGCCATTTTACCTTCCCACTGCAGCGGTACCTATTTATCTACTTGCACTGGCATGCTTTCGAACTGCTAGGTTGACAGAGCGATGGGAGCTCATTCTGTCATTGCGGGGATTCAAACTGCCAATCTTCCGATCAGCAAGCCCAAGAGGCTCAGTGGTTTAGACCACAGCGCCATCTGTGTCCCGTAGTGCTGTAGGCAACATTGATAGAGAACACCCGTTGAAATGAATGAAATGGATGCAGTTAGGTCCATTCATTCTAGTGGGTTTGAGCTCAAGGGGACATGCATTGTTCTCCTTCTCCCCCTTTTGTCCTCACAACAACCCTGTGAGGTAGGTTGGGATGAGAGTGACTGACCCAAGGTCACCCAGCGAGCTTCACAACCACATGAAGATTTGAACCCTGGTCTCTCCCAGGTCCTAGTCCAGAACTCTTACTGCTACCCCACACTTTCTTACATAGGATCCTTAGAGATAGTGTGATGCCGTGGTTAGTCACTCAGACTAGGACCTGGAAGACCAAGGTCCTATTCCTCACGTGGTCATGAAGCTCACGGGGTGAACTTTGGAGCCAGTAACTGCCTCTCAGCCTAACCTACCTCACAGGGTTGTTGTGGGGATTAAACTGGGAGAGGGAGAGGACCACACATGCCACCCTGGAGAAAAAAAGTGGGATGCGAAGGCAATAAATTAATAATAGCACTGTTGCCAAATCCTTGATGAAATCTCCAGTTGCCCAGAACCACATGACTTTCATTCTGTTGTCTTTCAACCAGGTTCTGCTGCACCTATAAAATTATGTTTTTCTGTTCCTCTCCCCCTTTCACTTTAACAACTTGGAAAATATTTGCTCAAACTTCAGCCTAGATCCATTCCATTGGTTTCTATTGTTTTGCTAACAGAATGTTTGAGGATGATGGATCTGGGTTATTAACAAAGCCCATAATCCTATTTGGGTGGTTTGTTAAAGATTTAAACAATCAAGCTAAGCAAACTCTTGCTTCAGCCTCATTAAGGCAATGATCCAGTCAAATAACTTTCCTCTGCGCTGCATCAGCAGCCCGGATTAAACTTGCGGTGTGTGTATGTCCCATGCCCGCTTAGCAAGACAAAGGGTTAAAGGAGATGCTTAGGGATTGTTTATATAGTACCATTATATAGCGCAAGTAAAGTAAATAAATTATAACTGGTAGTCATATGGTCAGACTGCCAAACCTTGGTTTCTCGTGCAGAATATGTGTGTTTTGTTTGCATACCTTTCTGCCTTTCTTTTCTTTCTGATCTCAAAGTTCATATTTTCTCCAAAGCAGGGACATAGCTCAGTGACAGAGCATCAGTCCTGCATGAACAACAAGGCCTTGGGTTCAATCTCTGGCATCTGCAGTGCTAGATTTACATATAAGCTAAACAAGGACCCCCCCCAAAAAAAAATTTAAAGGAAAAAACCTGAATGTACTTTTCCAAAATATAAGATTAAAAAACAAAATAAATCCTACATACAGCAGCAGTGTTTTGTAGGCTCCTACGATTTAAGTAATGGGCCCCGCCTGCTAGCTGCTCCCTAAAATATCACTGGTTTGCTCATTTCTATATATAGGGTGCCTACATTCTGCATGGAATGTATTTCAGTTCAACAATTTCTTTGATAAAATACATATTTTGTTATGTGCAAATGGCTTTAGAGACCTATTAGGTCCATAAGTTACCATATAGCATATATTCAACACTAAAAAACGCTGACAATTTGTTGTTGACAAAGGGCAGCTGGACATATGAAGGGCCTTGTTACCTTCAGTAGCTTAGGGCCTCATCAAACCTAAATCTGGCCGGGGGATCTGCAGGTAGGGCTTGGAAAGTATTTCCACCCCAAACCCTGGAGAGCTGCTGCCAGTCAGTGCAGGTGGGCTGATGGGCTGACTCAGCACAGGGAAGAAGAAGAAGAAGAAGAGGAGGAGGAGGAGGAGGAGGAGGAGGAGGAGGAGGAGGAGGAGTTTGGATTTGATATCCTGCTTTATCACTACCCTAAGGAGTCTCAAAGTGGCTAACATTCTCCTTTCCCTTCCTCCCCCACAACAAACACTCTGTGAGGTGAGTGGGCCTGAGAGACTTCAGAGAAGTGTGACTAGCCCAAGGTCATGTGCCCAGCAGCTGCATGTGGAGGAGTGGGGAATCAAACCCGGTTCACCAGATTACGAGTCCACTGCTCTTAACCACTACACCACACTGGCACACTGGTAGATTCCCCTGTTCCTATTTTTTTTTTAGTCCATTATTATTATTATTATTATTATTATTATTATTATTATTATTATTAAATTTATATACCTCCGTATACCCGTAAGTCTCAGGGCAGTTCACAGGATTCAGAACAATGAAGACTTTTGTTGTTGTTGTTTAGTCGTTTAGTCGTGTCCGACTCTTCGTGACCCCATGGACCATAGCACGCCAGGCACTCCTGTCTTGCACTGCCTCCCGCAGTTTGGTCAGACTCATGTTCGTAGCTTCGAGAACACTGTCCAACCATCTCGTCCTCTGTCGTCCCCTTCTCCTAGTGCCCTCAATCTTTCCCAACATCAGGGTCTTTTCCAAGGATTCTTCTCTTCTCATGAGGTGGCCAAAGTCTTGGAGCCTCAGCTTCAGGATCTGTCCTTCCAGGGAGCACTCAGGGCTGATTTCCTTAAGAATGGATAGGTTTGATCTTCTTGCAGTCCATGGGACTCTCAAGAGTCTCCTCCAGCCCCATAATTCAAAAGCATCAATTCTTTGGTGATCAGCCTTCTTTATCCATGGACAAACTCCATGGACAAAGACAACAATGAAGACTAGAACCTTACATTGTTTTTAGCGGAAGGAGGCCACAGTGCAATGATTAGAGCTTTGTTCAGTGTGTGCTCGGTTCAATTCACAGCACCTCCAGCTATGACCCCTGCCTGAAACCTTGGAGAACGACTGACAGTCACTGTAAACTGTTGTGTATTAAAGTCATAGCACAGCCAAGTATGTACTGTAATATAGAGTTTATTGTAGTGTGTTACAGAGTTTATTTGAATGTACAAGTTCCAGCGGGATCGTCTATCATTTGCTGGTTCAGAGTGCAGGATTTGGATCCACTGCCGGATTGGTTTCCGCTGGAGGGAATCCTTGCCATTGGTTCCCGCCAAAATGTATCTTTCCCCTGCTAGTTCTCTGTTATTATATAAGCCCTAGTTTTCCCCATTCCCTGCGTTCTGGCTCTTACCTGTTCTTTGAAGTAAAGGGATGTTGTACCAGATCCTCGCCTCCTGTTTCTTATTTGCACTGACCCACTACACTACATAAACAATATTGAGCTAGGTGGACCAGTGCTGAAGGACC
Organism: Zootoca vivipara; assembly: GCF_965207765.1. NCBI lineage: Eukaryota > Metazoa > Chordata > Lepidosauria > Squamata > Lacertidae > Zootoca > Zootoca vivipara. Next base: position 17,260,258 of record NC_142599.1, read on the forward strand.
ATAGCTGGTAATAGAGCATCTGTCTTGCATATAGAAGGTCCCCAAATGGCATTTCCAGGCAGGGCTGAGAGAGACTCCATGCCTGAAACCTTGAAGAGCCGCTGCCAGTCAGTGTGGACAATACTGAGCTGGGTAAACCATGGGTTTGACTCAGTATAAGGCATCTTCCCATTTTCCTATGTTCCTTCTCCGACCATGCGTAGCTCAGGATGACGATGATTTGCGCATCTGGATTGTAGTTCGCTAAAGCTTATTCTTCCACAAATAAGGAAGCCTTTAAGGTGCCGTAGTCAATCCTCACAGCCCTGTTCATTTGTTTGTTCGTTCCTTTATTCATTCACTACCATTCTCAGCCCTATCTGGAGTTTGGACCTGAGACCTTCTGCATGCAAAGCAGATGTTCTGTCACTGAGCTGTGGCCATTTCCCCATGTATTTGGCAGCCAGTGTGTTCTCTTTTGACATCTCCTTTCCCCCAGTTTGATTATATGCTTCAGGCATGACAGGATTTTGGCAGTTTCTCCAACATCCATATGCAAAAAATGGAATTAATCTCAATTTTTCCCTCCCCCTCCCCCTTGTTAGTCCAATAAGTTTGCCTTCCCCCCTGCATCATTCCACGGTATCCTTGCCAACTGTTTCAGCCAGCTGAAGTTCAGATGGAAGATTCAGGACAGACAAAAGAAAGGACTTCTTCATGCAGTGTCTAGTTAAACTCTGGAACTCACTCCCACAAGAGGCAGTGAGGGCCACCAACAACTCGGATGCCTTCAAAAGAGGATTAGACAAATTCCTGGAGGAGAGAGAAGGCCATTGATGGCTATTAGTCACAGAGACTGAGTGGGACCCAGGTGGCGCTGTGGTTAAACCACTGAGCCTAGGGCTTGCTGATCAGAAGGTCGGCGGTTTGAATCCCTGTGACGGGGTGAGCTCCTGTTGCTTGGTCCCAGCTCCTGCCAACCTAGCAGTCCGAAAGCAAGTCAAAATGCAAGTAGATAAATAGCGGGAAGGTAAACGGCGTTTCCATGTGCTGCTCTGGTTTGCCAGAAGCGGCTTTGTCATGCTGGCCACATGACCTGGAAGCTATACGCCGGCTCCCTCGGCCAGTAATGCGAGATGAGCGCGCAACCCCAGAGTCGGTCACGACTGGACCTAATGGTCAGGGGTCCCTTTACCTTTACCTAGTCTATGTTTCTGAATACCAGTTGCTGGAAGCCACAGAAGGGGAGAGTGCTCTTGTGCTTGGGTCCTGCTTGCTGGCTTCCCACTGGGGCATCTGGTTGGCCAATGGGGGAACAGGATGCTGGAACAGATGGTCCACTGTCTTCCAGCAGGAACTTCCTATGTTCTTATTAACTCATTGCATCTAATCTATGACTCTGAATGCAACAGCAACTCCCCTGTCAGGTAAGAGTTACTGGTGCTATTTTTTCGAGAAAAAGAGGCGCAGGAACTCAACACGAATGCCTCCCCTGTTCTCTTATACAGTCGTAACCTCGGAAGTCAAAAGCCATGCGAGTCAAATGTTTTGGCTCCCGAATGCTGCAAACCCGGAACTGAGTGTTTTGGTTTGCCGAACATTCTTTGGAACCCCAATGACCGCCGTGGCTTCCGCAGCTTCTGATTGGCTGTAAGGAGCTTCGTGCAGCCAATCGGAAGCCGTGCCTTGGTTCCTGAACATTTTGGAAGTCGAATGGACTTCCGGAACAGATTCCGTTTGACTCCCGAGGTACGACTGTAATGACAATGGAGCCAACCTGAGAGCTACCAGAACTGATTTCTGGTCCATTCTGGCTGAAAAAAAACCCCTATTACCTTTGACTCAACACTGCCTTACTGGCCTTACATAGCTCGATATTCTCTGCCAGATGCCCCTCTCTGTTCCTATCGAGTAGCCAGGCTGACCTTTGCCCTCTTCCTCATTCCTCCTTATCCATAAAAGCCCTTTCCCCCCCCCTCACACAAGGGCCATCTCTCATCAGAACCATGATCAAAGGTCAAAAGCACCTCTGTATAAAAACAAGCACTTGACCGTCCTGATAACATCCGTTCTCTTGCTGAGATAGGCTTTGAATCGGGTGTTTGCCTCCCCCTTGGCCTTCTTAAAAGCTAGTTTCCTCCTCCAGTCAAAAACGTCGGCACGACCCTTTTGCCATCTCCAAAGTGTTGGATGACTCAGAGAACAGGGAAGCAATTAGAGCGGGTCCATTATCTGCCTTTCCGCTGGTCCCAGCGTGATCACATTGTCAGACATGGCAATTAGAAGGAAAAGACTCTGGAGACCACTAATAGATGCTCCGGGTTTTTTTCTCTTCTTCTTTTCTTTTCAGAGGCCCAAGCAAAATGCAATTTTCTTCCGCTTGCCAAAGCCTGGCCTTCTCCTCGCTCCCCCGCCCCAACAACTGCTTGCCTCTCGAATCTATTGATTCGGGAATATGATAATGCAGCCTCCCTTCAAAGCCGGATCAATAATCATTAGAATTCTCTCCTGCCTTGGACGTAAAGGGGCCATAGGCAGCTCAAAGACTTTTGCTGAGTCAAACAGCCTTCTCTTGCCTTTGTCTCTGCGGGGAGGGATAAAAGGCGATCTGGTTTGCTTTGAAACACTTGCGGCCCGCTGCTCTCCACTTTGCCTCGGAGGCCATGGGGGAAATGAACGTCGGATGCATGAAGGTGGTGTGTGTTAGATGTTGAAAGGGCTTGTGATTGGGTTATTTAGGATTCGTGTCTATGTAGCCAGGGCTGAGTCCTTTTACCAATTTTTGGAGGAGGTGGAGTGGGCAGGGCGCTGCAAACATTTTTTCTTGGAGTTGTGTGTGGGCAAAGTTGGTAAAAACAAACTAGTGTAAGAAGAGTCTGCTAGTTCAGGCCAATGGCCCATCTAGTCCAGATCCTGTTCTCAGAGTGGCCACGCAGAAGCTCCAAAAGGAAGCCAGCAAGCAGGACCCCCCCTAGCATACCTGCCAAGTTACTCTCTGAAAATTAAGGGACCGGACCGAAAGTAGCATACCGGAAGTAGCGCGGCGGCCATTTTGGAACTGGGCGGAGCATGCTCAGAAGTGACTTTTGATGCTGCTGTGCCCAGTTCCAAAATGGCCGCCACACCAGAAGTCCGTGCTGCAGCCATTTTGGAACTGGGCAGAGCAGCATCAAAAGTCGCTTCTGAGCATGCTCCGCCCAGTTCCAAAATGGCCACCACGCCAGAATAAACCGGGGAAAAACAAAAAAAATCCGTTTTTTCGGCTGGGGACAGCTGGAAAAACGGGGGTTTCCCAGGGAAAATGGGAGACTTGGCAGCTATGCCCCTTAGGGATAGCTCAGTCAGTAGAGCATGAGACTCTTAATCTCAGGGTCGTGGGTTTGAACCCCATGTTGGACAAAAGATCTCTGCATTGCAGGGCTTTTGAGTAGATGACACTCGGGGACCCTTCCAACTCTACCATTCTATGATTCTTTGAAGTGGGAAGCCCACAGAGAGAACCTGAGCACACGCACGCACGCACGCACGCACGCACACACACACACCATTCCCAGGGTTTCCAGCAACTGGTATTCAGCAGAGTACAGTCATTGTGGTCAACAGCCATCAATAGCCTCAATAATTTGTCAAATCGTCTTTTAAAACCATCCAAGTTGGTCGCCGTCATTGCACCTTGTGGGAGAGAGTTCCACAGTTTAACTCTGCACTGCATGTAAAAGGACTTTCTGGCCTGAATCTTCAAATGTTAATCTTCATTGGATGCCCCTAGTGTTGTAAAAGAAGGAGGAAAATGTCTCTCTTTCTGCTTTCTCCATGCCATGCCATGCATACTTGCCTAAACTTCAACCATGCCACCTCTCACCCGCCTTTTCTGTAAACTAAGGTAAAGGTAAAGGGACCCCTGACCATTAGGTCCAGTCGTGACCGACTCTGGGGTTGCGCGCTCATCTCGCATTATTGGCCGAGGGAGCCGGCGTATAGCTTCCTGGTCATGTGGCCAGCATGACAAAGCCGCTTCTGGCAAACCAGAGCAGCACATGGAAACGTCGTTTACCTTCCCGCTGTAGCGGTCCCTATTTATCTACTTGCATTTTTGACGTGCTTTCGAACTGCTAGGTTGGCAGGAAACTAGAAAATCCCAAATACTGCAACCTCCATAAGGGAGTTTCTCCATTTCCTTGACTATCTTATTTTTATGTTTGAGATATAATAGATAGAATTGGCTGAGCTGAAGCCCTACAGATGGGCAGCGTCAGGTGGAGCTTGTTGCAGTAGCGTTGCATCCTTTGCTGGTGCCTGGGGCATATGTGCACAAACACCAGGCAGGACCCAAGGGCTGGGGCGTGGGGGATAAACAAAACCCGTCACACTCGCCCAACCCCCGCTGCTGGGTGGGTGGGGGGCATGGAAGGTTCTCAGGGCCCTGCTGCACTGCCTGCCTGCCCACCCACCCATGCAAGGGGGAAGCCTGGCCAGTCGACATGGCCCTAGGCGGGTGCATCCCTCCAACACTGTTTGGGTGGCCATTCAATGAGGAGGGCGGGGGCATGATGACAAGGCCAGGTGCTTTCAGGCTTCAGGGAATCTGATCCCTCCCATGGTGGCAGCCAAGAAGCAGACAAACCAAGAAAGAGTTCTTACCAAGGTATTTATTCACTACGCACAGAGAGAGACGAAGTAATGCAGTCTACCTAGGATAATGCCGTTGCGCTGAGTAAAGTTCCAACCCCTCCGTCTCTCCTATTCTACGTCACCCCTGCGCTGGCTGATCTGTGTTTTCTGCCTCTGAGCTCTCTTTTCTACTACCCACAATGCATGCCTGGTCCTGGGGAAGGGGGGTGGCTCAGGAATGCTTTCCAAAGACACTGAGTCTGTCAGCTGTCTCTCCCCCGGTTCTTCTTCTTCCTCCTGCTGTTCCTCTTCCAATATTCCCCAGCTTCTCCCCTCTGCAGCCTCTGAACTGTGGCCTTCTGCAAACCACTGTTCTAAATCTATACTGTCCTCCTGTTCTCGGGAAGGTTCAGGAGAAGGTTGGGGCGGTCCCCACCATTCCTCCTCAGTCCAGCCCCTGACAGGTGCCCGGGGATATGGCCCTCACCACGCTATGCCCCTGACTTGCTGCCCTCACAACCCAGAAGTATGAGGAAGTGTGGAACACCTCCCAATCCCTTCCGCACCTTCCCTACTTGATACATGATCAGCAGCCATCTAGCTCCAGAATGTTCTCCCCTTTGCACCATATATATATATATCCTTCTGCTGCCTCTCTCACCCAGTAAGAAATAGTGCTGGGCAGAGAGCGGTGCCTGCAATGCTTTAATTTCCCCAGGGATGCCTCCCAGTGTGATACACTCCCAGCAGGGACCTGATGCGCCTTGTGTTATTTTATCCCATTCGATGGGCGGTGATGTGTCAAAAAAAGATGGTGAGCCAGCCAGCAGATGCCACCAGGCAAATCCCTAACCCAGAGCCTCATGGGGGCTGTGCAGAAGCTAATAATATCTGGGACAGATTAGGCATGCATTCCAGGCAGGTGCCAGCTCTCCCCTGATATCTGATATGGAAGCACATAGATGCTTCGGATTCTGGCAGTTTTATTAAGTGCGCCGAGTGAGTTATGATGACAAGATTGCAGTTCCGGTTTAGGTTTCCAGCTTTTGATTACCCCAAAGAGAGAATCTCCCTTCTTCATGGTTATCACCCCCCTGGCACCATTCTCATTCCCCCAATAAAACATTCAAGCCATATCTATAGTATCGACCTGGCAAGCAATAATAAGTTATTGATTGAGATTTATAGCCCGGTTTCTGCCCTGCTCTCCATAGCATGCAAGAGTATTTCTCTGGCACACTCCATCTCGCAACAGGTGGGGTGCATGGGGTTGAGATCCAGCATGGCGGAATGGGACTGATGGGTCAGGAAGAGATTAGGTACCTGTAAGCACAGTCCTTGTTGAGCCTTGAAGTGGACTCTGGTGATTTTGGGCCAGTCACCATCTCTCCTACTCAGCCACGATATGTGAGTAACATAGGATGAAACCATTAATTTAATTCCTTCCTTCTGATGCAGGGTGCACAGGTATTGGTGTGCGACAGGAAGATGAGTTGGTGCTTGCAGGCATCACTGGTGCTTTTGGTGGTACTGCACTCTCATTGGCTCCCAGTACATTTCCAAGCACAATTCAAGGTGTTGGTACTGACCTTTAAAGCCCTAAACAGCCTCGGCCCAGTGTACCTGAAGGAGCGTCTCCACCCCCATCGTTCAACCCGGACACTGAGGTCCAACTTCAATGGCCTTCTAGCAGTTCCCTCCCTGCGAGAAGTGAGGTTACAGGGAACCAGACAGAGGGCCCTCTCGATAGTGGTGTCTGCCCTGTGGAACGCCCTCCCCTCAGATGTCAAGGAAATAAACTATCTGACTTTTAGAAGACATCTGAAGGCAGCCCTGTTTAGAGAAGTTTTTTTTTTAATGTTTGGTGTTTTACCATGTTTTTAATATTCTGTTGGGAGCCGCCCAGAGTGGCTGGGGAAACCCAGCCAGATGGGTGGAGTGTAAATAATAAATTATTATTGATAATATTGTGTCTTTTGGTGCTGCACTGTCCCAATTTTCATCAGAGGAATGTTGGAGGGTATGGCTTCTTGCCCTTGGAAGGTGGCACAGGAGGGATGTGGGCCTGAGGCTGAGAATTGTTCCCCAGCCCTGCTATATATGGGTAGACTTGCAGGCCTGCTTGCTGGCCTGTGGGTGGGGTTTGTTGGGCTATTTAAGCTACAGGCTCTGCTGCCTGCTTGCCTTGCCACTCACTTAACCATCCCTGAGGACGGACCAAGGAGGAAATCATCACCTAGGAACCAAAGCAGCAGAGGGAGATGATGAGAATGCCAATAATCATGATGATTGGCGATGTCTTTTTTTGTTTTGTAAATTTATTTATTGATCCTTATTCAGAGATATACAAAAAATGCATGCCCATCACAAAGTGTCTTTTTTTTACAATATACTAACAGTTACTTAGTCTAGAATAAAGGCAGGAAGGAGAAAAGACAAGAAAAAGGAAAACCAAAAGGAATTTGCTGCCAAGGAGTGTGGTGGAGTCTCCTTCTTTGGAGGTCTTTAAGCGGAGGCTTGACAGCCATCTGTCAGGAATGCTTTGATGGTGTTTCCTGCTTGGCAGGGGGTTGGACTGGATGGCCCTTGTGGTCTCTTCCAACTCTATGATTCTAAAGAAAGGAAGAGGAGAGGAGAGAGGAGAAAGAAATGAAAGAGAAGAGGAGAAAGAGTGTGGGGGGTCAGAGATTAGAGGAAGATAAAGAAGAATAAAATGACTTCCGGCTCTCTGTCCTGCAGAGATCCAGCCAGTCTATCTTCTATAAACCAGTGTGTGTGTGTGTGTGTGTGTGTGTGTGTGTGTGTGTGTATATATATATATATATATATATATATATATATATATATATATTCTTCAAATCCAGCTATTACAAGTCCATTTTCTCTTTCATGCAAAAAGTCCATAATGATGGTGGTGATAATGATGTCTGTCCTACTCTGCAAAGGGACATCTCAGGGGAATTGGCAGGTAGTGCTGGGGGAAATGAGTTGATCCAGCTCAGCATTGCCTTCACCAGGAGTGGGGAACCTGTGACCCTCTAGATGTTATTGGATCTCAGCTCCCATCTTCTATAGCAATTGCTCTTGTTGGCTGGGGATGATGGGAGCTTGAGGCAAAAAGCATCCTTGGTCTACACTGGTGGGCAGCAGCTCTCCAACGTTTCAGGCCAGGGACACTCCCAGCCCTACCTGGTCATGCTACTGGGGATTGAACCTGGAACAAAGTAGGCACTCCATCACTGAACTATGGTTCTCCTCCTAATCTTCAGCTCTTCCCCTAAACTGTAGTAAAGGTAAAGGTACCCCTGACCATTAGGTCCAGTCAGGAACGACTCCAAGGTTGCGGCGCTCATCTCGCTCTATAGGCCGAGGGAGCCAGCGTTTGTCCGCAGACAGGTCATGTGGCCAGCATGACTAAGCCGGTTCTGGTGAACCAGAGCAGCACACGGAAACACTGTTTACCTTCCCGCTGGAGCGGTACCTATTTATCTACTTGCACTTTGATGTGCTTTCGAACTGCTAGGTGGGCAGGAGCTGGGACCGAGCAACGGGTGCTCACCCCGTTGCGGGGATTCGAACCGCTGACCTTCTGATCGGCAAGCCCTACGCTCTGTGGTTTAGACCACCTAATGGATAATTAAAACAAACCATTTTAGTCAAAGGTTCGCCCTCAACCTAACACCACAGAAACTAACACTAATATGCCCAGGAACCCCACCAAAATGCTGGAGAGGATGCACCTCCACAGGCACATACCTCCACATGCGGTGGGAATGTCCTAAAATCCAACTCTTCTGGACATCAATCATACAAGAAATATGCAAAATAACTAAGCAAGTTTTAGAAGTCACCCCAGAACAGGTTATTACAATAATCCTGCCAGTGTTTTTATCTGTTTACAATTTAGCTGTAAATATTCAATAAACCATTTCCATTTTTTGTTATCTTTTCTTTTTCCTTTCCTTTATTTTAAAGCTCCATGCTGGACTAGAATCAGCAGCTCCCATTCCGTTCCTATTCCCATTCCTGGATTTCACTCTGTGCTTCATTTCCAGTCCTCTTTCATTCCAGTTTAACTCTGAGAATTTCTCAAATTAATTTTGGAATTGGTTCATCTGCTTATTGCTGCAGTAGCGTCTGAGTAGCTTTCTGTAATCCTAATGAGATGCAAATACCACAAAGACAAATAAGAGACAGAAAGGGATTTGGAATAGTGATGTGATTGTAGGTGCGATATGGCAAGCTTTAGCAAAATGCCTCCGAATAACAGTTTATTTTTTTTATTTACTTGACAAAATTTGTATACCACTTGAAAAATAAACCTCTGAGCAGTTTATAAGGGACAATCTAAAGCAGTCATTTCAAAAATACCATTAAAAGCAAACACTAAATGTCCTAAAATCCAACTCTTCTGGACATCAATCGTACATGAAATATGCAAGTATTAGAAATCACCCCAGAACTGGCTCTACTAAACATCTTCCAAGGCAATAATGCCCACTCACAACACAAAGAGCTCATAGCCCACCTGCTCTCAGAAGCCAGAAGCATCATGGCCAGACACTGGAGAGACCTGTCTGGAGTAAGCATGGACCAATGGTATCAAATAGTATGGAAAACAGCTGGATTAGAAAAACTAACCAACAAACTGAAACTGACACGGGGACAAATAGAAGAAGACGCCTTCACCCCGGTATGGTTCCCCATGACAGCATTTGAATCAATCTGGCTAAAACACACATACACCCCACTCACATATGAAAACAAAATTCATCACAGCCAATCACAAACAAACAACCACACTATAGTCAGCAAAAAATTTTCAGCAGGGGGCTGGTCCCCTGTCCCTCAGACCTTGTGGGGGGCCAGACTATATTTTTTTTTTGGGTGGGGGAATGAACGAATTCCTATGCCCTCAAATAACCCAGAGATGCATTTTAAATAAAAGGACACATTCTACTCATGTAAAATCACGCTGATTCCTGGACTGTCCGTGGGGTGGATTAAGAAGGCGATTGAGCCGGATCCGGCCCCCAGGTCTTAGTTTGCCTACCCATGCCCTAGGCCAACCCCCAACCTCTCTCACCACTAAAGGAATACAAGCAAATACTAAAGAGAACCCACACAAGTGACGCTGACACAAAACCCCACACATTCACTAAGCAGAAAAGAAGCATTGCCACCTCACCCCACTCGCCATTCCCCCCTCCACCTCTTCCCCTCTTTTATTTCTTATGTAACACTAATGTCTCACAGTAAATGAAGCTGATCTGTAGAAAATGTAACTTGAAAAAAAGACATTGCACGTACTTTTGTAAATCTTTAATTTTTTAAAAAAATATTTATTTTTTATTTTATTTTTATTTTTTTAATTTTTAAAATAAACTTTATTTCATTTAAAAACACATACATAAAAAAACGAAACAAAAATGAAACAAAACATACATTCATCAAATAATATCAAACTGAATCAAAACATAATAAATCAGGATGAAATCATACTTAAATCATATTTAAATCACATATGATTTTTTTTTTAAAAAAATCATTCATACAGAATTACATACTTGACAACACTGAAAGAAAAAGAGTCCCGATCCTTAAATTTATAGTAAGTTAAAACAAACATCAGAGAAAATTTAGGATCTTAAGCTCTCTAGAGCAGTGTTTCTCAACCTTTTTTGGGCCACGGCACACTTGTTCTATGAAAAAAAATCCCGCAGCACACCAACTCTGTGCCGCCCTATATTTAGTTTAGTTTGGAGGGGAGACGCGTAAAGCATGCCACTGAAGAACTGCTGCGCGGTAGCCAGGCGGACCCACCAAGCGCAGAGCCTGCGGAGCGAGCGGGGACACGTCATAAGCAGCCTGGGGGTGGCTCGCCTCAGGCCGCCTGGCCCAAAACCGGGCCTACAAGCCTGGGCCGCCGCCCG